>NC_068986.1:60360356-60361072 GCF_001194135.2 Octopus bimaculoides | reverse complement strand
GAACAAAAGGAAGTCTTGCCCAAGTATTTATCGCTGCCACCATGTTATATATTCTTTTGGTTCGTGTTGGGACAATAAACAACTCATTGAAGGCGTTATTATGATTCTACGTGTTTATTTACTTAGAATGTTTACAAACTGTATATGTATAGCGGAGTGATACACACTTTGCGTATCCGCTTTAGTCACAGTTCGTACTGTTTACCAGATGCGCTTAACAAAATAGTACTAATAGTGAGGATGTATTCATATATACGTATACCTACGCATACACATAGTTACGAACATATAACATTACTTCAGACATATTATACTACCGTATCATAGAGTTTTATCTATCTACTAGCAGTATAACCCGACCACGTCCGAGTGTGACTTATTACGCCATCTACGATAAGTCTTGTTAGGTGAAAATCAACTAAAAAAGAAAGCCTTACAACGAAAAAACCCTTATGATGTAAATATGTTCATAATTCAAAAGACGATGAAATTAATAGGGAAAGTCTGAAGGCTGTTTTGCGTAAAATTATTAAGCGTACGTAAATTTCATCTGTCTAATTGGCTATAGAAATGCTTGTGCAAACCAACTTTTTGCGCTGCCCTGATTATACATAGCAGAGTAATCCCTTTTCGCAGGAGCTAGGACGGCAATTTGTGATGAAGCAATTGCTGGCGATCTGTTGCTACACAGTTTTGCCAGAATTCTATCAGATTGG
>NC_068986.1:60354565-60356472 GCF_001194135.2 Octopus bimaculoides | reverse complement strand
ATATATATATATATATATATAAACTATACACACCCACACACATGTATGTATGTATGTATACTTAATTTGTGAGTTCATAAGGCTACCAATGATTTCATGTGAAGTGGGATCCCTATTTACATGAAATCATTGGTAGCCTTGTTAACCCACATATAAATGCTATTTATCTGCCAGTGCAGTATTGAGTACTCATTCTCACTGTTCAATATTAGCGTGTACACACACACGCACACACGCACACACACACACATATAATTACACACACACACACACATATATATATATATAGATATATATATTTGTATGTATGTATTTGTGTGTCTGTGTCTATCACCCTGCCATCACTTGACAACCGATGCTAGTGTGTTTACGTCCCCGCAACTTAACGGTTCGGCAAAAAGAATAAGCGACCGAAAGAATAAGTACGAGGCTTACAAAGAATAAGTCCTGGGGTCGATTTGTTCGACTAAAGGTGGTACTCCAGCATGGCCGCAGTCAAATGACTGAAACAAGTAAAAGAATAAAAGAATATGTATATTGATATGACGTACGACTTCTCGTCATCGCTGTTATATCTGAACTGTTATAATATTAAATGTTCTTGATGTTCTCTTATTACTCACCAACTGTGTATCTTCAACGAACACTCCACGATATCTCTATTCAATAATTCCTACGACCTGTACGCTATGACTGTGCATATGACACTCATTTCTTTATTGGCCACTGAAGGCCTAACGTAGAGGAACAGTACATGGACAGACAACACCAGTTGGGATATAAAATATAAAAGAATGAATGAAAATGAATTATAAATAAAAGAAAGTGCAATAGCTACTCAAACCCCACTCTCGAGCAGTACTATTTAACTGTTTTTTATCAAAATCTTTCTTCTTTTTTTTTTGCGTGGTAGCAGGTGTGTGATATTTCCGTCTTTTTTCCTTTTTTATGATATTAAAACTTACGTTGTTTAACCAGTTTACATACGGTTTATGCGGACGACATTACCGTCATCGTATCCCGTGTCGAAGACGTATAGCGGGTAGGTGAGGCCCTAAGAGATTACGAAGCGGTGGCAGGAGCAAAAATTAACCGGGATAAATCGGTCGGCTTGCAACTCGGCACCTGGAGGGGCAAGTCGATGCCACCCAACAGCGTCAAGAGTCACTGGACGGACGGACCGGTAAAAATGCTAGGGGTCTGGTTTGATCGAGACCTCCAGATAGGGAAGAACTGGAGTGAGGTGGTGAGCAGGGTTGCTCTCCTAACTCTGACCTGGTCTGAGCGGAAGCTATCCCTGAAAGGGAGAGTGGATGTAGCAGGTGTGTTCATCGCATCTGTAATTACCTACCGCCTGACTGTCGTGCCTTGCTCCGATTCGTGGCTGAACAAACTGGAACGCATGCTCTTCCACTTTTTGTGGGAGGGCAGTGGACCTCTTGTAAGGCGCTCTATCTGCTGCCAGCAACCGTTTAAGGGTGAGCTAGGGATGCCGTAGCTAAAATTGCGCAGGCGTGCACTCAGGCTGAGGCATCTCTGGCTCTACCTGGACGGTGTGCAGGTGTGGTCACCGTTCGTCAGACAGTTGTTTCCACGGTTCACCTCGTTTACTGAACTGGACCTATGGATTAAGCGTTAGGAGCTTGGCACACAGTGTCGTCTGGCATTCGTGCTTCTCCCCCAAGCGGGCAATGCCGGCGGCGGGGGTTCCACCTCGTCCTTTTATAGAGGTTTAGTAGAGATTAAATGCGACGACGTCTTGGGGTAAACCCTGGTCTTCGATGACAGTCAACTCGCCAGCCTATACCGAAGAACATTCGGGTCAGGGCCTTTGGACAATTTCCAAAAGTCCCTAGCATAGCAATGTTATTATAGAGATGCCTTACCTGTTCGGGACAAACTCTTTA
>NC_068986.1:60347699-60352576 GCF_001194135.2 Octopus bimaculoides | reverse complement strand
GGTACTGGCAACGGCCACGCTCGAAATGGTGTATTTTATGTGCCACTCGCACAAGAGCCAGTCCAGGGGCACTGGCAACGATCCCCATTTTAATTTTCGTAAAAGTTTCCAAGTACCAATGAGGCTTTTTGGCACATCTTCAATTTTCCTCATTCATGAGAGGCGCCCAGCCATCATTCATCTGAGACTCCATCTACAGAATGTCCTCAAATTTCTATACAGCATATTTTGCCTTTTTTTCTTCAAGTATATAAGCAACAATTTCATTCTCGAGCAACGCCGGGTGCCTCTGCTAGTGGTTAATAAAGAAAAAAGTTTACATACGGTTTCTGGAGTTGCAAGTCGTGTTTTTTTTCTTCCTACTGTGAAGGTATTTTATTTTGTTAATTCGTAATATTGGACTCACCCGCGTTATTTGTTGTTGTTGTAACCAATTTTAGCGGTGTCGTAGCAGTTTTATAACGTTTTCCCCTTCTCGAAGGGAGAAACCTATAAAGATGGCGCAGTTGCTTTTTAATTTATCTGATACTTCTGTTTCCTCGTCGGACGAAGACGAAATGATTGCTGAGGCAATTGAAAGAAAAATAAGAGAACCTGAAGTCAACACCGAACTAAATATTATTAAAAAAAGTACCAATTTTGCTGCAGCCCCCTGCGTTAATAAAAGAAACGTATCCATGGAAAAAAGAGAACTAGACAAATACAGGGGACTATTTCGAAGATAGGGGTACGACGTTAGAATAAACCCGCTTAGCGAAGTAACACTTACCACCTAGAGGGGGACCGAGTTCTTCAAGACATATATCATAAGGAACAAGAAAATTGAGATTGCCTCAAAGGAAGCTATAAAAAGTGCTTACATCCCATCTGCAAGGATATAACATACATCACTCGAGGCAAAAAATTCGCCTCTGATGAGGTGAGATTTCCATCAGAGGAATTAGTCAGACAGCATTCAACCACCCCACTCAAATCGGTTGAACTAGTGCTCCTACCGACATAACTTGGGAGGCGTACTTCCAAGGTAAAGGTAGGAGACATTCCACCGGAGATTGATGCTGCTTGCCTCATGGCAGCTATTACACTGGGCTTGGAGGATAAAAATAACCATCCTCCAGGCCACACAACACCTGCAACAAAACTGGCAGGGGAAACGACTCGAAATGTTGATTCAAGCAGCCCCTGAAGATTTAGAAGAGATACCAGATTCCATTCTAATCGGGAAAGACACTAGCCTTGGGGTCATGGTGGAGGATGAAGGCCGAGATGTTACAAGTGTGACCAAAAATGCCACATAAGATGCCCTCCACCATCGATCCATGGATTAAGCGTAGGCCGTAGTTGGGAGCTTGGCAGGCAGAGTTTCGTCAGGCACTCGTGCTTCTCTCCCAAGCGGGCAACGCCGGTGGCGGGGGTTCCACCTCGTCCTTTTATAGAGGGTTAGTAGAGATTAAATGCGACGACGTCCTGGGGTAAACCCTGGTCTTCGATGACAGTCAACTCGCCAGCCTATACCGAAGAACATTCGGGCCAGGGCCTTTGGACAATTTCCAAAAGTCCCTAGCATAGCAATGTTATTATAGAGATGCCTTACCTGTTCGGGACAAACTCTTTAGGTATGGTTCTTCATCCACGCTAACTTGTCCAAGATGCGGTCAGGACAATGAAAATGTCCTTGCACGCAATTGTGCAATGTCCTAAGATATCGGAACTTTGGGTTCATGTCGCACAACTGTTGTCCCATCTGAGAAGAGTACAAGTTTCAACCGAGTCTATAATTAAGATTGTTTCGCCGGCTTCCCTGAATAGGGAAGAGCAGGCTTGTTTCCTCTGCGTAGTAGCTACCGGCAAGGAATGAGTATGGAAGACGAGAGTGAAAGCGATAGTGACAGGTATTTTCATCTCCAGCCATGAGTTGGTGAACTTTTCCCTTTCCATATGAAAATGAAAATAAGGATGGAGAGGAGATGCCTGTCGCACGGAATATTTCGGAAAAGATGGATGACTGTAGGAAGAGTGTTTGACATTAAATGAACCTGTTTGAGCGAGAAATTAAAGAGTCTATCAAAGGATTTCAGTGTTGGAATGTGGTTTGTGAGGTCGGCTACGTGCCTCACTTCATTATTGTTTTTTCATTCGTTTTTGTTTTTTCATCCGAATTTTGTACTTATTTATCATCGATTTCATAATTATGTTGTTATGTCATTTGTCCCTGGACCTTTGTCTGTCCTTGTATCGTCCACGCTATTTTTTAACCTTTATGGTTAATAAAGAAAATAGTTTATATACGATTTCAAATCGTCATAGTCCACGACTGGAGGTAGGGCATTATATTCCATCTCCACTCCTAATGGGTCAATGTCCGACCCGAACAATTCCCTTAATTTAGCATATCTTTCCTTGTCTATTAGTATATATTTAGTGTTTTCCTTTTATTCCTCAGCCGGCAATTTCACTCTAATCACCGATTTTAATTTGGTGATTTTTCGTTCAAGTGTCGTGCTTTTTGTGTACGTCATTATATACACTTTGTTTTTACAGGGCCTTTTGAGAGACTGTGTGTTAAGCCTGTATGTTTGTCTACAAGGTGAACTCAGACTATCTGGGGCAGTTTCCTTTTTTTTGGTTGGTGTTACTGGTGGTGATGTATGCTGTGTGAGTGTATCTTGTGTGCTGTGTGTTTGCTGTACAATGTCTTCTGTTTTACTATTCTCCCTCTCCTATTGGGGGCTTTTCGGGAGGTGTATTTACTGTTTCCTTCGGTAAATCCCTCGTCCTGGGCTGGGGTTGTCATTTCGGTACTCTTACTTTGTTCATACTCGTTTTACCTTCTACCACCACTCTCAGCTTTATGTCTTCAGGCAGCAACACTTCTTCTGCTATTTCATTCAGGTCTTGCTGCCGTAACCCCAACAATTCATTTTCTTTGTTCTTGCCACTTGTAATATCTTTGCATCCTCTTGGGTTCCGTACATCACGGCTGCTACCAGCCACGCTTCTTCAATTTCAGGTGGTACCCTGCCTATCCTAATTCTTGCGACTCTTTTGCCGCAGTCTCAGTGGAGTAGTGGAGTGATTTATTGCCTTTTCTTCGGTGGCAAACCTCACTTCTACTGTGCCATATCTTCTTCCTCTAGTGTAGAATGTTGCAACACTTTTTGCTTCTTCCAGACATTTCTCAATGGCTTCCTCTGCGGCCATCTCAATCTTCTTACTGGTTTTGGACAGCGTTCTGTAAACCACTGTCCTCCTTCTCATTTGATTACTTCCTTTGGAGGGGATCAACCTTAAACTTGACCCCTCCTTCTGGATCAGTTCCTTGTACTCTTCCAACTTCTCAGGTTCAATTATGACTTCCTGCACCTCCAGCGAATCCGTCGCGGTGGTACCGCTTCCGGCCGCCGAAGTATAGCTCCCACCATGGGCTCATTCCGGTTCACAATTCATTTTTTTCGAGTCTCTTCACCTCCAAATGGGGGAAAGAAAACAAACAAAACACAGGCCCGCAGGCAAAACAGCAACAGTATTCAACAAAATTCAACAACTTTAACCATAGGCAAACCCGTTAGGAAGAACATTCAACAAAATATAACAAGACTTATCTGCAACGGAATCACAAGTGATTTAAGTACGCATATGACACTCTTCCCAGACTGTTCTGCGCATGCTCATTTATACTAACTAGTATAGTTCACTTAGCTAATCAAGGGGGTGTACAGATTCCCCATAAAACATCTATCTATTTATATATATAAAATAAAGTAAAGTTGGGGTTTACTGCACGAGTAAAAATTTAAAGAAAAGAATCTGAAAATACAGGTGTCTTTTAAAAGTATTTATTAACTTAATCGGTTTCATTTCTTTAAAAAGATTTTCAAAAGTAAAGTATGAGGTTTTGTATATCCACTGTGGTGTCAAAAATTAGTTTACATAAATGTATTCAAATCAAGTGATAGTGCCTTTGACAAAAGATCAGATAATAACAATTTTTACAAGGATAAGAAGATAAAAATTTGTTTACATAAATATATCCAAATCAAGTAATAGAGCCTTTGACATGAAGATAAAACGTGTCTGGTTTGTCCATCAGTGGGTGCTAAAGTTTTAGTTTCACTGTGATCAGAAACTATAATTGTTTGCAGCATCTTAAATTGAAAAAAATAGCTGAGTAGAGAAATAACAGACCATTTCTAGTTCTCGGATCTGGCTGTAGGGTCTCGCATATATATGGAATTTGGTAGTTGCCACTATTCTATATAGTGATTGTGGTTAAAAAAAACCCAAATAAAAAACCAATGTGGTTGGTTGATGGCAGTCACGTGATCAAAAGACGGTTCTGTTTTTAAAAAAAGATGGCTTAGAATTGCTTTCTCTTTAAAAACAGTGTGGGTGGTTGATGACAGTTACATGATCAAAAGGTAGTTCACGATTGTTCTACTGTTGTGGAGCCAAGAAAGGATTGTTTGGTGAGCTGGTTCTGTTATGGTTCAGTAGTTTTTGCTGGTATTTTGGGGTTTATATGTATGACTCATCAATTTTTAAAAAATGGTGTGTATTTGCGTCTAAATGTGACTGTTAATTGCATGTGTATGTGTTCTTTTTTCTAGAAATATGTATGTGTGTTTTTCTGGAGAATAGGGATATTGTGTTTGTGTGTGTGCGTGTGTATGCATATCTGTGTGTGCGTATTTAACTAGTTTGTTTTCGTACTTCATGTTGTTTACACAGTTGTTGACGTCCTGTACCCATATCTATCTATCTATCTATCTATCTATCTATCTATCTATCTATCTATCTATCTATCTATCCCTCTATCTATCTACCTATCTATCTACCTATCTATCTTTCTTCTTACCCATCTCCCCCTCTCGGTCTGC
>NC_068986.1:60341623-60345894 GCF_001194135.2 Octopus bimaculoides | reverse complement strand
ATATATATATATATATATATATATATATATATATATATATATATATACGCTTAGATAGATAGATAGATAGATAGATAGATAGATAGATAGATAGATTTCGGTAATTTTCTATTTGACATTCGTAAAATCGAATTTGTTTTAATTTTAATTTCATTTCAACTCGATTAGCTTTCTCGTGGACACGCTGCTACTCCTCGTTTAATTGTAAATCCGAACGAAATACTTACAGATACTGATCTGTAAGTATTTCGTTGGGATAATCCATGAAAAGCATACAATTACAACACTTGCTCGATATTTGCCGGATTTAGTGACTTGTATTGCTTAGTGTGTGCCAACCGTGGATTGTTGAAGAATTCTCACATGTGTCCGGGCCGAAACTATTCAAAATAAGACCAACGTTTTCCCTCACTTTTTATTCGCTGTTCGTGGTGTGTACCACTTATAATTATGAAATGTTTTACTGAAATAAACTTTTGGGCTCACTTTGATTTTGTGAGTGTCAAATACGTATTTACCTATATTTGTTATTGTTTAAACCCAGATCATTGCTAATCGAGAAAGAACTTATGAAAATTCGTTCGGTTCAATCCTGTCCCGTCCCTCCCTCTAATTTCTAAAAACGGTAGTATTGTGATTTGAAAGAGACTTGGCTATTATTTCTACCAATTCTGGTGGTTATGCAAAAGCTCGTTGGCTTGACGAAAATAATATTGCTTTATCTTCTTCCTTATGCTTCCTTCTACTCAAAAGTCCTCTTTATCCTCTCCCCACTTCACCCCATCCCACGAAATTTCCCTATCTCTTCTTTTTTACCCCCTCACTTATTTCCCCTCTAGCTCTCTTTCCCCTCTCTGTTCGTTTTCCCCATTTCCTAATATATTCCTACATAATCTCCGGTAATTATGACCAACAGATAAGCTATTCTTTTTATTTCTCACTCCTGCCGATTCTACCCACATTTCCTCTCTATCTGTACTCCACTTTATACCCATCCCTTCAGCCCAACATACTTTTATTCCGGTCTCTCTTTATACTTTATACCTGTACATGCGTGTCAATGCATGCCTATGTGTGCGTGTGCGCGTGTGATGTTGCTATTTTTCTAATTATATTTTTCTCCTTCTTCCCCCCCCCCTCTCTCTCTCCTTCCGTCAACACAAGAATTCACCGCTTTACATTTCTATGCTACGAATATTTGGTGTTTTCGTAACCAAAAGAGCACTACTGAATTCTTCCATCACATTGTTCCACTCTATCAACATTAACAGCAGCAGCAGCAGCAGCACCAGCACCAGCACCACCACTACCAAAACGACTCCAACGCCATTATCGAAGTGGCTCTGAATTAAAATCAACACTCACCAAACTGAGCCGCCCGCTTACTTTAATTTATCTATCTGTCTGTCTGTATATCCTCCATTTCGCGTATTTGTTTCTAGCTTTTCACTCTACCTATCCATCTCTATACCTCCACCTTTCACACACACACACACACACAAACACACACACACACACACACAAACACACACACACACACACACACACTCTCTCTCTCTCTCTCTCTCTCTCTCTCTCTCTCTCTCTCTCTCTCTCCCTCTCTCCGTGTTTATCTTACTCACTTTCCCCATCCTTTTTTCACTAATTACCATGTACTCTAGCGATACACCATCTCGAATACAAGCTGCATAGATAGCAAAACAACGACAAACTAACAGAAAAAAAAACGCTACGTAAGAAATAGTTGATTGTTTTGGTCCAGTGTCATAATTCCACTACAACGGAATGGAATCAACAGCTGAGAACAAATGAAAAGAATGACGAGTCAGGTAAGTGCAACAAAACTTAATTTCCTTTTAGCTTCTTCCTCTCAACATCTCTCATTTCTTCATTGGACCTCCGTCATTGAACGTGGCTACATAAATATACAGAGACCATTGAACTATTATATATCTTAAGCTAAGATATTTAACGTCCTTCCTGTGAAATTCTGAGGTTTAAACTTGCTGGCACTCCACTTCACCTTTAACACTCTGCAGCGATGTGAGCATAAACAAATACCCGTAATATACTAGTGTAATTGACAAAATATTTTTTCCTTGTAAAATTTTAGAGTGCAAGAGAAAGAAAGAATACAACGAAAGGGTGAAGAATAAAACACGCCCCCAGCAAATATTGTTATTAATGTTGTTGTTGTTATGGTTGTTTTTCTTAACAGATTTTGGGGTTTTGGAGTGTGATATTTTATAGTGTAGAGTAGTGCAGTGTATTATATATTTCGTGTAATGTAGGTGGTGGAGTATAGTATAAGGCATCGAACTGGAAAAGAATGTCGAAGATTTGCATAATTCGTTCCAGCTCCATGCGCAGTGGGTTTAAACCACACTAAAGCCAACTCTACTTTTCATTCTTTTTGGGGCCGCTAAATATACTCACAGTTAACTAATGAAACTCATTCTGCTCTCTCACTTTGTCTCTGTCTCTGCCTGTCTGTCTGTCTTCCCTGACTGTACCTGCAATTCAAAGGTCCAGCTTTGTCACATTGTCAGACTCATTCTAGCTGATAATCACGTTAAGGGCACACACTCTAAACAATTAAACTCTCATTATTACGTAAGTTATGCGTCCCGAAAAAGTTGCCGTAGTGTGAAATCCCGTGGCGCGAAATCAATTTTTCGATTAGTTTTCATCTTAATGATAATAATAATCCGTTTCCTTAACGCGAATCAATTTTTTAATTGGTTTTCACGTTAATATTTTCGAGAAAAAAATACAAACAAATAAAAACAAGCAATACCAGCGCATTAATGCATGAAAATAATTTCTTATTATTCATAATACAATATGAAAACAAAATAACATTTGAAGTGAAATACTTCAATGAATAATCGTAATATTATAGTACGGTTTGTCGCCGTCGTCATGTATTGTATGCCTGCAGCGCATTGATAACATTACAATGAAAGTTTCCCGATTAAGAGCATGTTCTCCAACTGTTGCCACTTTTGACTAACAAGCTTGTGATATTGTCCATCTATTGCGATCTTTGCCTGCCACTTGATCTACTACTCTCTACTCTTCTTTCCATGATAATGCTTCCCAGACCTCTACTTCTTCGAATATGGCCATAATAGAGGAACTTTTGTTTTCTTACAACGTTCAGGAGTTACTGTCTTTGACCTACTTGATGTAACACCCATTCATTTGTCCGAAGGTCCTTGTAAGAGAATCGAAGCATTCTCCTGTACACCCACATTTCAAAGGCATTGATTATATTCTTTTCAATTTTGCTCAGTGTCCATGCTTCGCAGCCATAAATGCCTATTAATCAAATAGAGCGCTCGCACTAGCCTTGTTTTTAACTTAGTTGGGACAGTTTGCTGCTCCAGATGTTGAGCTTTTCTATGGACGTTCATGTTATGGCTAGCCGTGTTCTAACTTCTTTCTTACATGAAGAATTTAGGATCCAGGATACTTGTATCATTCAACCTATTTAAGCCTCTCACATGGACTTTCAGAATATCTGTCCCTTATAAGTTGGAATTCCCCCATTTTTGTCGGTGTTTTTACCTCTATTTTTATCACGTATTGCGAAACGAAGGCAAGCTTTTTAAAACATGTCTTTTAAATGTTTGTATCAACTCCACCCCACACACTCAACGTGCCTTTGGAACAACAACAGCAACTAAACTGATACTTTTTGTTTTCATAATTTTCCATCATTTTATCATATTCCACATTACGAAACATTTATAACTCACATTAAAACAAAATCTTGCCCCCTCTTCCCTCTTTCATTGTACTTTCCACAATGAAGAAAAAGTTAAACACCACAAGTGGATGTGTGAAAATCGAATTTAGAATTTTGAAAGGAGTATCTATAAAAGTGATAATTTCAGTTGTTTTATTTAAACTTTCTCTGCTAACTCGTCAAATTCAATCACATGCGTTTTGAGATTTAAGTTCAATTACACGGGTTTGACATTTAAATTTGGTGATTTTCCAAGATTTTAATTCTTGTGTGTGAGGAACCCACCGAACTTGAAGTGCCCGGAGCCTCCCACGGTTTAAATCTGGTTCTGGCGATGATAATGTCGCTTTCTTATGTCAATAGTGCTGATAGTGTTGATTATTACAATAATGATGCTGTCACTGATGTTGACTTTGAGGGTGCTATAGATGATGACAACGACGATGATGATAGTGATGATGATGATAAAGAAAATAAAGATGTTCAGTATTTACACACTTACACACATATCTGTATATAT
>NC_068986.1:60338472-60340406 GCF_001194135.2 Octopus bimaculoides | reverse complement strand
TATATATATATATATATATATATATATATACATACATACATATCTACTACATATGTGGAAAATCGGTGTGTCTTTGTTTGTAGCGTTGTTAGCTAACTTCTCCTACACCGTTTTATTGATTTTGATGAAATTTGACACGTGAGTAGAACTCATGTCTGGAAACTTCGTGACATACTTAAATTGTTGAAAAAATCGATAATACGGCCCCTGGAAGGGATCTTTATATCTACCTCATATAACTACCTTTTTAAACACCCAAGGGAAATAACCCATAGCACCTCCACTTACAGTTGTTAGTTTTTAGCGAAGCGATCAATATTTGATTCTCACGACCTGCTGACCTAATTCTGCATTTTACTACTGACAGTTTTCAACTACTAAACATTATTGCACTTTCTTGATGCACGTACACTTTCAATGTCCATAACTCCGATAATTCTGAATTTTTCCAGTTAAAATTTTGCGATGACAATGCATAAATTTTTGATTCCAGATTCAGCAGACCTAATTCCGCATTTCACTACTCAGTTTTCAACTGCTAAACCTTATTATTGCACTTTCTTGACGCATGTACACTTTCAATGCGCATAACTCCGATAATTTTGCATTTTACCAGTTAAAGTTTATAGATGACAGTACATAAATTTTTGATTCCAGAACGTATTTAATAAGTGTGTCCCAATACAATGAACTCATACTTTGAATCCTTAAAGTTCTTAAAAAATGAAACCAAACTTCCACGCGACATTCAGTTGGGACACCCAGTATCACTTATTTTACAAATCATATTTATTCGTTATTTACAATTCATACAACATTTTTATGAAACTAATTGAGCCATCGAATTTAGAAATATGTTACGTTTCATTGTTTATGTTCGATTACTTTCAATATTAATTTTTTGTGTGTCCAATTTCTAATTTTTGCAGACAACATCACTTTTATACTTTATTTGACACGTGAGTAGAACTCATGTCTGGAAACCTCGTGACATACTTAGATTGTTGAAAAAAATCGATAATAGGGCCCTCCAATGGATCCTTCTATCTACAACATATTACTAATATTTTATTTAAACAACCCAAGGGAAATAACCCATACCACCTGCAGTTTTTAGCGAAGGGATCAATATTTGATTCTCACGATCAGCTGATTTAATTCTGCATTTACTACTCAGTTTTGAACTGCTAAACATTATTATTGGACTTCCTTGATTTGAATCTTAAACCTTAAAGACTTCATTCATACATTTCTATACATATATACTTTTTTGAATGCCCATTACTCCGATAATTCTGCATTTTTACAGTTACACTTTTTCCATGACAGTAGATAAAATTTTTATTCCTCAATATATCTGTAGTGACTTCATGCAGGCATAGCGTGGATTCGATCCACGATTGCCAAATTTCACTTAACAGTTCAACAGCGCTTTTTTGACGGTAAAACAATAGTTTTTCTGTGAATGACACCAGTTATACATTTCCCAGAAGTCTTCGCTAAGGAGAATAATGTCTTTGCCACTTGACCCTTCTAACCTCTTCTAGGCCACCAGGGGCTGGAATGGAGATAACAGACCTCCAACGAAATCATTTGTTCTCAACAATATGTCTATCCTTCTGGCTGCTTTTCGATAGTTAGACAAACAAGAACACCGTAAGCTAAAGGCAGTTACTGAGAGTGACCATCAGTGAGTGTGAACGTTATTATTGCACTTTCTTCATTTCATTCTTAAACATTGAATACTTCATTCATATATTTATATACATATATACTACATTTATATATTACCTTTAATAAATTAGCCTTCGTAAAGTTCATCTTTAAAATGCCACGATGTGTCAGAATACTTTCTCACCAACCTCAGAAAATCTCTTTCGCCAACCTCCAACAATCTCTCCCTCCTCCTGCTGACAGTTTTTTGTACCTTTTCG
>NC_068986.1:60326541-60338355 GCF_001194135.2 Octopus bimaculoides | reverse complement strand
ATATATATTCATGAATGATTGCTTTTTTTCCTGGTAAGATTCAAACGTACTGACAGTTGCAATAGTGGAGGTGTTTGGTGGAGGTGAGGTAGATGGTTGCTGGTGTTGATATGATAGTAGCATTGGTCTGTAATAGTCGTTATTTATGTTGTTCTTTTGTCGGTATTAACACACCTCATACTTACATTACTGCGTTCTTGTTTAGCTTCAGCTAAAACCCGATCCGGCCGACTACTTCTTTATTTAGGAATACATATATATACCTGAGTAAGCACATAAATGCGAAACAAGGTGTAAAAAATAGTATTCGAATACCGGAGGTAGAGTAATATGCTTTATTAATAAAGCTGCAAAGACATCACAAAAACTGTTATTCAGAGTTTCACGTTCCCATTCGTCGGACAGTTTTGGTTTAGAATAGAACAAAATAAGGTTATATGCGTAAATATACAATTACTTTGATAGATACACATTTGAAAATGGTTTTGTTTCATTGGACCTTTGAAATTAACGGTCTTTTCAATAACCGGTTTTGTGAAATTACAATTACGGTTTAAAATCATATTATAAAAATCGAAGAAAACTTTAAATAAAAAGATAGCTTTAGTAAAAGGAAAAAAGACCTATATACCCAAGGTAAATAATTAATGGTAAAAAATACTAAATTTAAATGATATACCCGTTTAAAATAAAAACATTTACAACGTCATAAAAATACATATACATTTAGTAATATTTACGTATATGAAAAAACCTTTATAAACATATATACAGTAAAAACATAAGCGTTGGTACATGGCTACATACACATACAAACAAATACAGGAAAAACAAATATATACAAATGCATATATAGGTATCCACGTACATATATATACACACATAATATTTCTCCGTGTGTGTTTCAAATATACAATTCAGTTGTTACAAGCTAGAAAACGAAAAGAAAATCAGAAAATCATAGTGGTGGGAGAAAGAAAAAGAGGAAAAGAAGAAAGAAGTAGTGGAAAAAATGAAAAAGAAAGAGAAAGAGAAAATTAGAAAGAGAGATATATACATATATATATAGAGAGAGAGACAGACAGAGGCGAAGAGACAGAAAGAGAGATAGAGAGAGAGAGAGAGAGAGAGTAAGATGATTTGGAAGTTGGTGTTCCCAACAAATGTTAGATACTTCGGTCAGCTTGCAAACGCACACATATAAAACGACATGCATATCTACATAAATACATACATGCAAAAAACACACGCACATATAGACACGCATACAAATATACAAATAAACATATACGTAGATATATATATGTATATCTGCAGAGATATCTTCACATCAAGATAAATAAATACACCATAAAGTATATACGCATACAAATATATTTAAAACTGTCTGATATATAGAATACTAAAATGAGAAAATTGTACAATAAATTGATATAATTAAATGTAATATAAATATATAAATTTAAAAAATTAAAATTTGAAATAATAATTTGAAATTTAAATATATAAAAAAAATGAATAAAAATGAGTGAAAAGCTAAACCTCGGCGAAACTTATATTCAAATTTGTAAAACAGTCCAAGGTTTTCTTTAAAGTCGGATGTAAAATATAAAATGTGAAGTCGAAATATGTACTAGCATTGTAATACAAAAAAATGACTATATATTAGGTATAAAAATCAAATTTAAATGCGAAAGTCAAAATTTTTTTTCAAAAGTCAAAACTTGTTACCCATATTGTATTTTTTCGGTTTTAAACCACGCAGCGTGCCGACAAGAATTTAAGAGTTCACGTCTCTGGTTCAATGCATGTTTATCCTAGCACACACCTTGTTTCGTATTTACGTGCTTACTCTGGTATAAACCGCTCCTTCTTTAGAAAGTTTGGGCTACTCTCCACAAGTAGGAAGAAGAAATGGAACTCTACCCATTGGATTTTTCCCTAAAAAACATAGCCATCACGGCGTGGAAGCAATACCTCAAAAGTCTTGTTGAAAATAACGGAGGATTTTATAAGAAGAATAAGATGGAAAGCCTTCTTCTTCGACTCGAAACGGAAATCAAATATGGCCTTAAATCTTCTTAAAACCCACCATTTCGGAATTAGAAGCTTTTGAAAAAGACCTTTTCAAGCTTATTAAAAGACTAAAATTCCACAAATTCAACAACCCACTCCAGAGAGATATGAAGGAAAAAAATTAGAAACATAAAGAACTCGAATAAGATCTTCGTAAACTCCGACAAAACAAAAAGTCTATACGCGGTTGACAAATATGTTTATAAACGTCTACTTTCGAACAGCATTACAGACACCTACAAAAAAGATAACACAAATTTATATGAAATGGTGAATTTGGAAGCAAGAAGAATTGCTAATAATCTTAAAGTTAGTGATGAGATAGAATACCCCCCCCCACCTGCCAACCCTTTATTACCCTGAAGGACCAAAAAGCAAATTTCAATAGAAACCCTACATGTAGACTAATTGACCTTACTAAAACTGAAATAGGCTTTATTAGCAAAAAATATTTTAGATTATATTTTAAGCAAGTTAAATAGTGAATTAAATTTATGGATTTGTGGAAATAGCAAGTTACTGATAGATTGATTCAAAGGAATTAGCCATAAACACAACTGCAAATTTATGCAGTTCGATATTGTCGATTTTTACCCGTCAATATCCAGGCCTTTACTTTTTAAAGCATTAAACTTCGCCAAGCAGTATGTCACAATCGATAACTCGGATTTAGATATCCTGCATGCAAGGGAATCCCTCTTTTTTACGATGATTCCACTTGGGTTTAAAAGGGTGAGGATTTTCTATTCTATGTACTGATGGGGGCATATAATGGAGTAGAGTTGTGTATCCTTATAGAAACTTATATTTTGCATAACCTGCATCTAGAATTCCCTTTTATAGATGCAAGATTATACAGGAATGGCGGTCTTATAGTTATCCGTAATTTAAACGGCCATGAGTTAGATAAACTTAGAAATAATCTGATTACTTTCTTCCAAAGAATGGGCTTACGGATTACGATAGAAAGTAACGTAGATTTTTTTAGATATTAACTTAGATTTGCAATTAGATAAATTTAAACACTACCATAAGCCCAGTGAAAAGCTATATTAACAAAGAATCAAATCATCACCCGTAATTCTTAAGAACCTAGTTAGTAATATAGGAAGGCGCATATCATCCATATCTTCAGATGAGACAGCATTTCAAAATGCCGCGCCGTATTATAATAATGCATTAAGGAACAGTGAATTCCTGGAGAAGATCCAGTATAGTCAAACTAATTGTAAGAGTAATAGACCACGTAAAACTAGAACTAGGAAAGTTTTGCGGTTTAATCCGGCATTTACTATTGCTGTAAAAACAAATATAAGGAATTCTTAAAACTAGTTTCTAGACATTTTCAAACTAGCCATAAGTTCTATAGAATTTTTAATAGAACACTGAAGGTTAACTATTCTTGTTGCAAAAACTTCGCCTCTTTTATTAATAAGCATAACAAAAAAATTAATACAAACAACCACAGTGCCGAATTTAACCAGAAGAACTGCAATTCCCAAGATAAAACTTGCTGTCCGTTAGAAGGAAAATGTCTTAGAGAGGGAATAGTTTATAGAGCTAAAGTGCAAATAGATGGCCCACAAGAATATAAAACATACAGGAGCTTCGGGAAATTTATTCAAGACCAGGTTTTATTCCCACCGAAATTTTTTCCCATACCCCGAGAATAGGACAGCAAGAAGCCTTGCAAGACATGTCTGGCAATTGAAGGAGAATGACACCCGTCCTTTCAATATCAGCTGGACAATTTTGGAAAAAGCACCACCATATAAACATGAAGCTTATAGAAGACCTATGAAATGTAATCTTTACCTCTCAGAAAAGTTTTTCATCCTGTTCCAGGATAAACATGCATTAACCAGAGACGTGAACTCTTAAATTCCTGCAAATTTAAATTCCTACAAATTTAAATTCAAGTTTCGCCGAGGTTTAGCTTTTCACTCATTTTTACTCATTTTTTATATATTTAAATTTCAAATTATTATTTCAAATTTTTATTTTTTAAATTTATATATTTATATTACATTTAATTATATTATATTAATTTATTGTACAATTTTCTCATTTTAATATTCTATATATCAGACAGTTTTTAAATATATTTGTATGCATATATACGTTATGGTGTATTCATTTATCTTGATGTGAAGATATGTCTGTAGATATACATATATCTACGCATATGTTTATTTGTATGTTTGTATGCGTGTCTATATGTGTGTGTTTTTTGCATGTATGTATTTATGTAGATATGCATGTCGTTTTGTGTGCGTTTGCAAGCTGACCGAAGTATCTAACATTTGTTGGGAACCAACTTCCAAATCATCTTACTCTCTCTCTCTCTCTCTCTCTCTCTCTCTCTCTCTCTCTCTCTCTCTCTCTCTCTCTCTCTCTATCTATCTATCTATCTATCTATTCATCTATCTATTTTCTCTTTTTCTTTCTAATTTTCTCTTGCTATTTCTTTTTTATTTCTTCCACCACTTCTTTCTTCTTCTTTTCCTCTTTTTCTTTCTCCCACCACTATGATTTTCTGATTTTCTGTTCGTTTTCTTTCTCTAGCTTGTAACAATTAAATTGTATACTTGAAACACGCACGGAGAAATATTATGTGTGTATATATATGTACGTGGATACCTATATATGCATTTGTATATATTTATGTTTTCCCTGTATTTGTTTGTATGTGTATGTAGCCATGTACCAACGCTTCTATGTTTAGTGTATATATGTTTATGTAGGTTTTTTGGTATGTGTATGTATTACTAAATGTATATGTATTTTTATGATGGTAGTTCTTTGCAAATGTTTTTATTTTAAACGGACATATATTTTTAATTTATATAAATTTATTATTCTTTTACCATTAATTAATTTACCCTGGGTATACAGGTCTTTTTTCCTTCTACTAAAGCTATTTGTTTTATTTAAAGCTTTCTTCGATTTTTATGATAATATGATTTTAAATCGTAATTGTAATTTCATATAACCGGTTATTGAAAAGATCGTTAGTTGAAAGGACCAATGAAACAAAACCATTTTCAAATGTGTATCTATCAAAGTAATTGTATAAAGGCTATCCTTATTTTGTTCCATTCTAAACCAAAACTGTCCGACGAACGGGAACGTAAAACTCTGAGTAACAGTTTAATTAATAAAGTATATATACATGAGAGAGAGAGAGAGAGAGAGAGAGAGAGAGAGAGAGAGAGAGAGAGAGAGAGAGAGAGAAAGAGAGAGAGAAAAAGAGAGAGAGATGTAAAAGTAAGATCCAAGGATCAATGTGTAGGAAGTTCAAGCAATCCGTAGAAGATTTATAAAACAACTTTCAGGAACAATGGTGGTTTATTTATTGGCAAAGAAGGTTGTGAATTTTTCCCGTTTCGAAGTACGATAGACTGAAAAAAAGTTCATTTTATATTTCACAGTTAACAACAGGATTCTTTAATATGCAAATAAACATCCAAAACTTAGGGAACGAAGAAGATAAACTCCAGGCTACATATGTTTCATAACCAGTGGAACCTCGGAAGTGTTAACTCGTTGGGGACTCAATCGAATCCCCAACGAGTTAACATGAAATGAAATTCAGTTATGCTAAAAGAATGTGCATTTATAAAGCAATTTTAAATTACTACCTAACTACTACCGATAATTTTTAATACAGTTAGTATTCGTTAGTAAACAATATCCTCATAAATACAGTTGTCCTATTTATGTTTATGTGTCATCAAAAATTGAGCCCATCTCATTCACATTATCGACACACTTTTAATGCAAACTGAATGAAAGACATCTATTCTTTGTTTATATATAACATGCAGTTGCATGATTAAATATTGATACATACAAAATGAGAGTGAAAAAATATATGTGATGGGTTGGGGAGATGGGAACTGGAAATTCAGAAAATTCACACAGGTCGGCTTTGCTTCCTCATAACTTTCGGAAAAGAAGGTTTTTTAAATGAAGATTTCAACAAATACACGTCCGCTGCAAATTGTTAAAGCTTGTGGGAGAGAGCCCTGATTTGTCTTGCTTGAATTCCAGCAGCGGTCTGTCGTGATTTAGGTACTAAATTGCTTCACTAGAGAAAAGGGTTCGAATCTCCTGGACATTCGAGATGCTGTTTACACCATAGCTTCAAGCTGAATGGTCGATTTTTAGGTTTCCACGTGAAACTGTTGTGGCATACTCATGATTGTGAACTAATAATTTCGCAATTGGGGTTCGTATCTCTACTCTTGCAAACAAGTAGATCACTGTATCAACGAATAGTGAAAGAGATAGAAGCGATGCTTGGAGATAGCAAAAAGAGAACACTCCATTGCAAACTGATCATCCGCAAACAAGTACTAAGACACCGAAATTAAAGGAGAGTAAACGAAAGAAAAACAATTAACATAAATTTTAACTGCAACCAAGCAGCAATGTACAGCGACATGAGAAGAGAAGCAGTAAATATCATAGAATCACTTTCATGGGAAGACACAGACTTCCTCTGGTGAAAAATCTGGAGCGAAGAAAAGGTGTTTAACAGAGAAATTCTGGGGCTGGAAGAAATTCCAAGTCATTACACCCAAGACATACGACATCGATAGTAACATCCTTGTGACTGTAATTCAAAATCTTCAGGCTAGAAAAGCATCAGGAGGAGACTTGATTGTTGGATATTGGTACAATAAGCTAACCTTCTACCGACCGTAATTATCAGCCTTTACCAGCAAACTCTCAGTGAGAATAGTAACATACCACACTAGTTCGTTCTTGCAGAGACAAAACCGATTCCCAAAAGCAGAATGACCCACGGAGCAAAAATCTACCAGTCAATTGCATGCCAGAGTTTAATATATAAAATATATACAGCATTTTTAAACCTCTCCTCCTAAGATCATTGTGAAAGTAATAACATCATCAATTATAGCAGGACAAGCAGCTGGGAAGAAGGAAGTTTGGGGATGTGCCGCGCATCTGTTGGTAAACAAAACTGTAATGTCAGAGGTGCGGCAACATAGGAGGAACCCGGTGTCAATGTGGATAGACTACAAGAAAGCCCTTCGATTTTCTAAAGTTCAAGAGAGCACATTCAAAGCTATAGCTGACCTGACTTCATCCCGATCCTCCATCCTGAAGTTAAATACAAGAAATGATTTTATTATCACGAATGAAATAAAGTATCGTAGAGATATATTCCAGGGGGACAGCCTCACTGTAATGCTGTTCACACATTCAGTAAACCTTGTGTCATTTATGTTGAGGAGATCTGATTGGGTTTCTCATGGTTTCATGAAGAGACAGAAATACCAGAATTACGCACTGTTGCTTTGTGGTTGACTTTAAACTGTATGTCAGGAGTATGCATGAGATGAAAAAGAGTCTTGATCTGGTTACAACATTCTCAAAGGATATAAGGTTGGAGTTTGGTTAGGATAAATGTTGCTATATGGTTGTGAAATGAGGAAAACTGTAAACCAGACTAGCAGCATCTCTATCAATGATTCAACTGTTCATCTATGTCTAATGAGGAATATTACAGGTGCTCAGGGATAGACGAAAACGTATGTTACGATGATACCTATAGCAAGGAACGTATCACTAAAGAATTTAACAACCCGATAAGGTAAATATAGACCTCCGAACTCCCTGCATTTAATGGGCTACATAGTTGGACGCTTGATGAGATCCGAGACATTGATGTGAAAACTCGGAAGATACTGACCAGCACAAATAATTTTCTTTTAATCAGTAACGTAGACCGCCTCTACCTAAAGCAAAAACAATAAGGTAGAGCTTGACATCGATTCAGACAGCTTTTGATGTCACATAATATCTATTCAGCAACATCTTTTAACGACCAGGTGTCGAAGTGCATCTATTAACCAAGTTTGCATATACGAGACAGATAACATCATGTGACTTTGAAAGCAACTATTCGAGTAACACTTCTTATCTGATAACCTTGAATACACGAACATCAACAGAAAACCATACCGGGATATGTTAGCAGAAAGCTCCAATATGACAGCAACATTGATAATCAAAGCAGTATATCGTGGACCAACAACAGGATTACTACTTCTCGCTTTCAAGCGTATGTATTTGCTATCCAGGAACAGAAAATAACCAAATACTTAGAGACGCAAGAAAAATACCAAAATGAGATAACCTATGCAGACTTTATGGAGTTAACACCGAAAATATCACCCACCTCATAAGCAGTTGACCAAAAATGTCATCGCGTTATCTACCGATGAGACATGATGTAGTCAAGGCACTGTGGAATGAGATCCGTCGGAAGGATAATCGTGAAGCTAAGGCGATAATTGTGGTAGGCCATAGCCACTAATAATATAAATGAGTATTGGCGAAATGTCCCAGTGAAAACCTCGATAAAATGTAAACATTATTGATCAGACATAGTTATTTGACACGGAGAAGAAAAACTAAGTACATTAGTGGAAATCAGTTGCCCAACGGATGTTAACATGACGTTAAAAATCGGCGAAAAAAATACCTACACCGAACTATCGAGAGATTTACAGCTACTCTACCTGGATTACAAATTCAGATTTATAACTGTAATTATTGGGACATTTAGGATATGCAACAAAATGCCTCAGCACCAATATTGATAAGTTAGGGTTCTCAAAGCTAGAACGGGAAAGCTAATTAAATTACAAATACAAGCCACCAATGGAACTGGGAAAATTTGTAAAACTTTCCAAATGTTTAACATTTAGGTACATATGCACATGTCTAGACATGCAACAATATACATGAGGATATATATATATAAAGCAAAACATAAAAATTTGCACATGCACAAATATTCTTTTAATGTCGAAAATCCAATTAAGGTGCCTTTGATCTAGGTTACAAACCGGCTCTTTCTCTATTAGCATGAAATCTAGAAATGCATAGACATACAAACATATAGGAGAATGTATACACACACACATAGATTTGTATGTATGTATATGTATATAGACCGATGCATGTGCTTACACAGAATTCAGATATTTTATACACGTATACATTTTGCAGAAACGGAATTTCCACTCATATGCTTATCTGCTTATGTTTGTATACATTAGTGAGATAGGCTATAAAAAGAGCTTCGAGAACTTGTTTTTGCTGAAAAGAATAGAGAATTGTTTATAGTGTTCATATGTTATTCGGCATGAAGTCTACATTTTGAATGAATTGTTGAAATCTTATCCGTTTTGTTCTCGATGAAAGCCCCATGCCAGGCTCCTTCCCTACTCTCTCTATGATATAGCCTGTGAGTGGAGGCTGTCATGGATAGATTTGTCCGGGATAGTGCATGTCTGCGCGTCACCGACCAGCTTATCGAAAAACGCCAACCTCTTGGCTAAAACCTTGGCCAAAATCTTATAATCTGCGCTTAGCATAGTTATGGGCCTAAAGTTAGCTATTTGGTCCCTCTTGTTTGGGTCCTTTCTCAAAAGCACCACTACGCTACGGTTCACAGCACTGAGTATTCTCCCGTTCTGCTGCCTGTTATAATAGACATCCGCCAAGAGATCCCCGAACAAGTCTGGCATATGAAGATAAAGCTTGAAGGGTAGAGCATCCAGCCCTGGAGACTTCTCCCTAGTGCAGTTCGTCATTGCGTCCCGTATGTTTTCAGCTGTTATCGGTATTTCGCAAAACTCTGCATCCCTGGCCGAAAGGTGCGGTATGCCGTCGAGGTATGAAGTGAAATCCAACTCCATCCCCGACACACCCCGTGCATGAACAGTTCGGTGAAGTGTCGTTGAAATTCCATATACATTTGTTTGGATTCGTGTAGCATACACGTTGCACCTCTGCCACCCAGGCCCATCGAACAGCTTTCGTCCCCTCAAGTTTTAGAGCACGTACCCTAGCTCTGACAACGCAACCTTCGTGCTTGGCATTGAAGAATTGATCAAGAGCCAATCTCGCCGCCATCACGTCAGTCGCAATGCCATCTAGCTTTCTAACTAGCTCTCCTTCTACCCTTACTAAATCCTACTACCTCTGCTCTAATAGCCCTTTTCGGGGCTATCCACCAACGGTTGTTGACGATTGCGGCTGCCAACTTCCGGTGGTTTTACTTGCTAACTCGGGTTCTGAATACTTGACGCGCTGGGAAAGACGATCCTATCTAGGTCGACCGTGTAGATCACAAATTTGAGGTCTTTGTAGCTGACGACTTTGAACTGTGGACAACCTATGCTTCTTCTATCTACTGGCCTACAGAATATTCTATCTAAATACGATCTGGAAGACCCGGTGCTGTTTGTCCATGTCCACAGCGACTAATCTGAAACTACCACCTTCGCTGTTACTTTACACCCAGGACCAACAACTTACCGTCTGAGTTCAGGAAGATCGTCTGTAACTCGAGATCCAGGCCTTTCCTAAACAGCACTGCAACCCCGCTCCTATTTCAGGCTAAGAGATGCGTAGATCTTAATATCGTCGAAAATTGAGACCAGATGGCGTGTGTCAGAAATCCTGGTTTCGCTGATGGCTGTCACGTCCATAGAGAGTGACCTGAGGTCGTCGAGCAGGTGCCCCTCTTCCAAGGAGACTCCAGTCCACGAACATTTACACAACCCACTCTTATCAATCCCATACTAGTCGGAAAGACCTGTGAGAAAGAAGAGCAAGATTACTTACCCTACCGGTGTTGTTCGCTGCCGGATGGCATGGCTTCCGGTTCTGGTTGGAGTTTCTTTGGGAACCCCTTTAAAAGTTTTTTGGAGGCTGCTATATTGGGGTTTCCCACATCGTGTGAGAAAACCTCCCGAATGTTCTTGTACGTTGTTAGTGGCGTACGCACTAACAACTCTTCTGGCATTTTAAGTATGCTGGTGTCATGAATTGCTCCATCTCTCTCAATCTCTTTATTTTGAGCTATGAGGGTCAGGAGATCTTTATTTGCTCTTCTCAGTAGCACAAAATTCAGGGTCTGAGAATTTAGCAGTCCTTCTGAAAGCTTTCTTTTGGCGGTGAGGTGGTATTGTGGTGGTGTTGGTTGTGCTTGTAGTGATAGCTTTTGTTGAGCTAGAGGGGCTGTCTGTGTGACGGTACTTTTTTGTTGTCCGATGTTTGTGTTGGTGTGAATCCGGATGTTTTCTTCTTGCGCTTTCCTTTTGATTGTTTTGGTATTTTTGTCTCTCTTTATCCTCATTTCGAGATGTGTAGGAATCAGAGTCTGTGTAATCTGTCCCCGATAGAGGTGTGTGTGTGTATCTATGTGTGGGCGTGTGTTTGAGAGAGAGGGAGATGGAGAACTGGGTTTGGGAAAACCCTGGGTGGTCCTCTCTGATAAAGTGCTTGTCCATTTTGATGGTAACTGTGGTGGTAGCGCTGTTAGGGCTGTTGTTACTGCTACTACTTCTGCTGCTGTTTCTGACGCTGGCCCTTTTTCTGTTGCTGTCAATCCTTCCGCCTCAGATGGAGCCGCTAACATTTCTAGTGGAAGTTTCAATTCTACTCTCCTTCCGTGTAGTTTTCGAAACAGTTGCATTCGCTAATTTGGAGGCTTTATCCTCTGGAGAGAATGCAAAGCGTTCTTTTGAGGCGGCGGCGGCGGCGGCGAAACCACCACCACCACCGCTTCCGCCAACTACTCCGCCACTACCTCTATTTTTGCTCCTGCCGCGGCCTCCACCGCCTGAGTTGCTGTCACTGCTACTGTTACTGCTACTGTGGAATCTGTCGTTACTGTTGCTATACTTCACA
>NC_068986.1:60315909-60322201 GCF_001194135.2 Octopus bimaculoides | reverse complement strand
CCGCAGTACCTCCACCGCCCGCTCCCGGCCGACACGGAGATAGGAAAATCTCGTATCCGCCAAAAAGGGCTGCGAGTTCTTGCGGGTTGGAGAGCCTGGTTTCGCTAATGGCTGCTACATCTACACTGTAAGACCTCAGGTCGTTCAACAGGTGACCTTGTTTCCAAGGCGACCCGAGGCCTCTCACATTTATGCTTCCGATTCTGAGAATTACCATGTTTTATTAATAATAATAATAATAATAATAATAATAATAATAATAATAATAACGCACTAGATATGGCATAAAACTGCACCCGGTTGTAACGTCACAATGTGGGAAGAGCAAGGTTACTCATAACCACCTCGAGACCTAGAAACACCAGGTTGGCGCCTGGTGGGGTTACGCTTGTCTCATGGGAGGAGAGGTCTCTTCAGCTTTGGTGTGCCATCTCAACACCAAAATTCCCAGGAGTGAAAATGTCAAATACAAAGATATTAAACAATGGATTGAACGAGAATGGCACTAAAACCATTGTACATGAGGGTAGGTGTGGACTCTCGGAGCCTTGGCTAGCAACCCACCTGGTGATGGTGTCACAATAAAAATACTGGTGATTGCACAACATTAAAAATGCTACCTCTAAATGAATGAAGTCAAAATTGAATAATAATCACAACTGCGCCAACGGGACTGTTAGCAGTGAAGGTGTCGCACACGGCAGGCAGGAAGTATCTGATAAAGCTCCGGCAGGTCGTCATCAAGCTATTGATCAAGACCAAAATCGCAGTCAAAAGTGCAAAAAAAAAAAAAAGAATGAAATGGGAAAAGAAGTAAACAAAATAGTAATAGAATGCTGACTGAGAAGCGAGTCAAATAAAAGTGACTTCATGAATCGAATGAAGAGAAAATGGGATGTAAAAGGAGGTTCTGAAGCATCCACCCAGCGACTGATAGACCAAGCAAGAATAATCCGTATGAACGATTGGATTACGATAGTAGAGATTGAAGAAATTCAGAGAAACATAATAAAAAATGAGAAGAGTGAAACAGTAGTAGCAGAAAGCGGTAATGAAGAGGTAAGAGAAACCGCAGAATATCAGAGAAAACGGATAAAGAAACTAATGAAAACGATCTGGATGGACAAATGACAGTAGGTACTGCACAAGATTTTAATGATGAAGAGAAGGAGATTTTAGAAATGTTGCGAGATAAAATGACTGATGGGAACAATGAAGTACCACAAAATGTGTGATATATGGATAGAAAACAAGCGAGGAAAGTCACAGGCAAAGTAAATGACGTTTTAAGCTTCATTAAAACAGAAAACATCAGTGAAACAAATCAGCTAATCATAGCTGCTGCTAATGTCGTAGCTAACATAGTAGGCTACAAGCAAAAATCTGAAGATATAGAAAAAAGTGAAAAAGAACCAAACTGGTGGAAGAATGCGAATGAAACTAGAAAAGACACGGAAAGAACTGGGGCAATTGAACAGGATAATGAGAGGAGAGCTCAAGAATAAGGTAGTAATCAGAAAATTGAATGGACGGTACCGGTTAGAAGAAAGGGGAAAACAAACAGTACATGAGGAATTGACACAAATCGTGAAAGTATTAAATGTCAAATTAAATAGATATGATGCAAGATGCAAAGGTTTCGAACAGAATCAAATAGAAGGCATCTATTTGAGGAAATAGAGGGAAGCCAACACCAGGAACTGATTCCAGATGCGGAAGAAAGTATAGAATTATGGGGGAGGCTGTGGAACAGGCCGGCACGGAGTGGCTAACAAAAACATAAAGACAACTTGACACTGTACCAAGACAAAAGGACGTCAGAATTAATCTACATACAGTGAGGCAGAAGTTAAAAGAAAGCAAATTGGAAAGGACCAGGCCCAGATGGAGTACATTGGCTGAAGAATTTTATACAGTTGTATGAAAGGATCGCTGTGCGACTGGATGACTGCCTGTAGCTAGGTTACGTCCCTGCCTGGATGACAAGTGGACAAACGCTACTATGCTTCAAGGATACCTTGAAAGGGAACTTGACATCACATTTTTGACCTATAATCTGTCTACCACTAATGTGGAAGCTCATGACCGGTGTCTTGGCGGAAGTGTTATACATCCATCTGGAAAGTAACAATCTATTTCCAGAAGAACAGAAATGCTGTAGGAAACAAAGTAAGGCAACAAAAGATCACTTATTAGTTGATAAAATTATAATTAGAAATAGTAGACGCAGATTGACGGGACTGAATGTAGCATGGCTAGATTACAAAAAAGCTTATGACATGGTACTACACAGTTGGATAAGTAAAACAATGAGCTTTTTGGAATAGCAAAAAAACATGGCGAAAATGCTTAATGAAAGCATGAGACATTGGAATACTGAATTGATCGGAGGAAAACAAAAACTCGGGAAAGTGAACATTAGACGTAAACCATTCCAAGGTGATAGCTTATTTCCATTGTTATTCGTACCACTATGATACTACGAAAAGTTAAAATTGCTAACGATTTGGGAAAAGGAAATGGCCAGATAAATCATCTCCTTTTAATGGCTGATATAAAAGTTTACGCGAAAAATGAGAAACAGCTTGAAGGCCTTGTACGTACTATCTGCATTTTCTCAAATAACGTAAGTATAGAATTTGGGATAGAAAAGTACACTATATTGAAAATGAAACGAGGAAGAGCGGTTGAGAAAGTATTTGGGAATACTGGAAGCAGATGAGATAAAAAATGAAGAAATGAAACAAATTATCAGTAAAGAGTAAACAAGGAGAGTCGGAAAATTAATGCAGTCAAAGCTGAATTCCAAAAATCTCATTGAAGCAATAAATTTAGGAGCAGTACCCTTAATCAGATATGGAGTTGGAATAATAAACTAGACCAGAAACGAAATAAAGAAACTTGGCAGAAAAACTAGGAAGTTGCTGACAATGTATGGAGCCCACCATCCGAAAGCTGATGTAAACCTGCTGTACTTGAGGAGAGACCAGGACGGAAGGGGCTTAATAGCAGTAGAAGAATGTGTACAGATAGAAGGAAGAAGCCTAATAGAGTATTTACTGGGCAGCACAGAAAAGCTACTAAAGGTAGTTAAGAAAGAACAGGCGATGAAGCGCGTCATAGGAGAAAAGGACAAGAATGAAATATAAAGAGAGCACGTTAGACAGATCAAAGAGAAATCTCTGCATAGCCAATTTTGGAGAGCCACTGAAGACGTATGTGGAACAAAATCTTGAGTTTGGTTAAAAAAGGGACAATGACAAAAGTAACAGAGTCTAATAGTAGCAACCCAAGATTAAGCGATAAAAACAAACAACTTGAGAAAAAATATATATGGGGAGAATGTATCAGAAAAATGTAGAGTGTATGGAACTTGAAACGAGACAGTGACACACATTGTGACAGAATACCCCAAGCTGGCACAGGAAGAATATAAGAAATGGAGGCACGACCAAGTTGTGGAAGGTTTTCACTGGAAACTGTGCCAGAAATGGGAATTTGAAGCAGCAAAAAGTCGAAAGAGTATTAGAGTCAGAGAAATGTAAGATTTTGTGGTACTTTCCAATTCAAACGGACAAGAAATTAGAAAACAATAGACCAGATATTATAATCATAGATAAGAAAATGCCCATTTGATTCCAAGATAGTAAAGAAAGAGGAAGAAAAACAAAAAAATACAATCCCTTAAAATTTGAAATAGGAAGAATTTGGAGCATGCGAACAGTAAAGGTCGTGCCTATAATAATTGGTGTGTTGGGAACAGTAAGCCAAGATATAGACAAATGGCTGAAGGAGATTGAAATAGAACGCCCGGTAGAGCTCCTACAGAAGGTTTGTCTCTTAGAGACTACGAGGATTATCACTGTCCTAAGCACTTGAAAGACTGCTGAAAACTTGTGGATACAAAAGGTTACCGGTGGTAACCCGCTATCCACATAATCCCTACCAGGAATAACACCGAACCTGAGACAAATAATAATGTCCTTTGGTGGCTGACGATATGTGCATCTCTGATCGCGAGCGGAAGTATTGGGGGAGCATCATAGCCATGTGTTGAGAGGAATTCTTTGGGGTTTGAATAATTCTTCTCTTGAATCATGGGTATTTCATTCACCATCCATAAACAACCCTCAAGGACCATTTGAGTGGGATGGGCTACTCGACCTGAAGAAAATTCTAACCGGGCCCCACCTACAACGTCATGCGCTGTTTATCTTGATATGAGATCACCATTTCGTGCACATGTGGCTGTGATGCATGTGCCTGGTGTACCCTTTATCAGACGGTTAGTCATGATGGGTTTACTGGGATTCATATATTTTACTCCCGTGTCACTTTGATGGCATGCTCTGCTCTCTCACTCAATAATAATGATAATAATAATAATAATAATAATAATAATAATAATAATAATAATAATAATAATAATAATAATATTATTATTATTATTATTATTATTATTATTATTATTATTATTATTGTTATTATTGTTATTATTATTATTGAGTGAGAGAGCAGTGCATGCCATCAAAGTGACAGTGGCGTAAAATATACGAAACCCAGTATACCCATCATGACTACCCGTCTCATAAGGTTACATCAGGCACATGCATCACAGCCAAATGTACGCAATGTGGTGATCTCATATCAAGATAAACAGCGCGTGACCTTGCATGTGGGGCCCTGTTAGAATTTTGTTCAAGTCGCGTAGCCCATCTCCCTCAAAAGGTCTCGGAATAAGGGTTATTTAAGGATGTTGAACGAAACACCCATGTTTCCAGAGGTGAATTACTCAAACACCACAAAATTCCTCACATGGCTATGATGTTCCCCCATTACTTCTGCTCGTGATCAGAGATGCACATATTATCCACCAAGTGACATGTTCAACTGGTGAAGGTCAAACAACTGACAAGCAAATATGTGATATTGAGCAGAATATTTGCTGTAGCTTATGTACATGATAATACTTCCAATCTGTTATGATCAGAATCCATGAGAGCCAGTGCCTGGTACTTCATCAGGGCATCTATTATTATTATATTGCTGTTCAACATTTGGTAGTTTGAGCCAAATTTTTACCGCATCACTTGCTGGGGTGTGTGCAGTATTGTATTGTGTCAGTTTTTTTTCTCTTGAGGTGTGATGCAATCTTTTGTTGTTTTTACTGCTTGTACTGTGTGTTGAGTTTGTAATGCGTTGGTTATGCAGCTTGCTGGTGGAAGTTTATTTTACTGGGTAATTGCTGTATAGAGTGTATTTTTGTTTGTGGGTTGTTTTGCTTGGATCGTATTACTGAATTGAGCGTGAGATGTGGGCTATTCCTAGCAGAGCTACTTTTTGGATAGTGTGTAGTGTTGAGGATCCAGGTAAGTTTCTACGTTTTTCATGTTTTTGTATCATGCCCAATGCTCCAATCATTATTTGTATTGTTTTCACCTTCACGTTCTACATCTTGTATACTTCAATTTCGAGGTCTTTGTAGTTTGGCAATTTCTCCACTTCTTTTTGGACAATATTTTGATCAGAAGGAACTGCAGTGTCCGTCAATAAGCAGGTATTTTTCCCCAGTCCTTGATGATCACGTCTGGTTGATTAAATTTTATTTTTTGTTGGTTTGAACTGGCATATCCCAGATAATTGTAGCCTGGTCGTTGTCTCGTACCTTGTTTGGTAATGCTTATATCATATATTGTCAGTTTTAATGTTGTAATGTTGGCATATTGTCTAGTGAATGTAACTGCTTACTCTGTCGTGCCTGTATATACATTCAGACTTGGCAAGGGCAGCCCGAGATGATGTGGACAACTGTCTCATTGTGCTGGTTGCACATTCTGCATTTGGTGTTAGGGCATGTTTTCATTATTTAGCTTTTATAGTCGTTTGTAGTCAATTATTATTATTATTATTATTATTTTATGTTTGACTTTTGTTTTGCATTTGTACAAGTTGGATCCAAGTCTCACCCAGAGACCTCAAGAGACAACAAGTTAGAAGTTCATGTAGGTGTTATGCCTAGGGTACCATATATTTGGATTTGTACAGTTTTGTTCAAGTGAATCTTTAAGAAACCATAAGAAAATTATGTGTTTGCTTTAAAATTTGAGATCACATAGACAGTATTTTACGTAGGATATGGGCAGTTCCCATGAGCACTATTTTTTGAACTTCAGCCATTTTGGGGTTTCCTGGAATCTGATCTAGGTAGCAATCAGCCCGTTTCGCTGTCATTCCCAGGGCACCTATGACAATAGGTATTGTTTTCGTCTTCAGATTCCACATTTTGCTAATT
>NC_068986.1:60306193-60311464 GCF_001194135.2 Octopus bimaculoides | reverse complement strand
ATCAAAACGTATATATCATTGTGTACACGTTCGAGTGTATGCGTAATTATTCAATATATGTACTTACTATTTTGTTCCATTTCTTTTTTATATAGTATTTTTTATTATTATTATTATTATTATTATTATTATTATTATTATTATTATTATTATTATTGTGGTTGCTGTTATTATTACTATTATTATTATCATTATTATTATTGCTGTTGTTGTTATTATTATTATTCCTTCGTAACACAGTGTAGGTAAAAATGCACCGGAGTCTTTAGTCATATGTCAAGTCATAACAAGGACCTCAGACAGATAATACTTTCCTTAACATGTGCGCTGTGCCCCAAAAGGCTGCTTTTTGCAAGACATCAATCTTGCATAGGATTTCAAGTTGCCTTAAGAAGTCTTGAAATGTCAATGGGACTGAGCCCCACTGGTATCAGTTTTACATTACCCTCTCGCATTCCATACAATCTTGCCATTACCACTTTCAATTCGGAATACTTGAAAATTTTTTCAACCTTTTTACTCATAACATTCATGTCATTTGGTATGGCTACATCAGTGATCTGACAGTATTTGTCTCTTATTCAATATGACAATATCCGGCCGACGGTGTTGGATTAGACGATCCGCCTGAAAATCATAGTCCCAGAGTATCGTTACTTTTCCATCCACCTGCATAACTTTACTTGGTACATGCTCATACCAGTTCTCTGTTACTTCAAATTGGTATCTACGGCATGAGAGCTAATGAAGATATACACACACTTTATCGTGGCGGCGCTTGGTGCAAGGCTCTCACATCCACTTACCAAGTGAGTCACGTTTTCCACGCTCTTTCAGCTCATTGGTTAAACTCTTCCTTGCTCATCATTTCATCTGCATTTACACCCATATTTTTCGCGGCATATTGCAGCAGATCTTCATCACTATTTATCAAATACTCGGCAAACATTCTCCTTTCACTCCTTATACAATGGTCAATACTAATTAGTATTCTGCCACCACTCTTTCTTTTCATATACAGTCTGTTTACGTTTGCTTTAGGGTGTAGCGCCCCATGCAGTGTCATCAACTTTCTCGTCCTTCAGCCCAGTGTTGATATTTCTTCTTTCGTCCATCCTCAGATGGACGCTCTATATCTGACCACCGCAACTGCCCAGACATTCATTGCAGTAATCAAATTATTGGCATTCAGGCTGGATTTCAACACTATCTTCACCCTTTTTTGATACGCCTCGCTGATTTTGACTTTCATTTCTCGGTGTAGAGTGTCATCCAGCTTCAAAATCCCTAAATATCTATACCTACTACCGTCAGGTTCACCCATGGTCTCTCCTGATAGTAACCGCAATCCTCTGCAGGCCGCTTTCCTCCTCTTTTTCATATTAAGTACTGAGCATTTGGTGATCCCAAATTCCACACCGATGTCCCTATCACACTTCTAGACTGTTTTGGCTAAGGAATCTATTTGCTTTTCAGATTTCCCAAACAACTTCAAGTCATCTATAAACAGAAAATGGATCAATGATGGGCCTTTCTTACCACATCGGTAATCCATCTTAACTTTCCTAAGTGTCAGTGTTATGGGTATTAGTGCAATTACAAATAGTAACGGAGAAAACGAGTCACCTTGGAAGATGCCCCTTTTAATATTAACTTCTCTAGGGAGTCATTACTTGAGTACAATTTGGTTTTGGTCTTTGGTTTTCCACTCTGCCGCGTCCACCAAATGGGAATCTTTACCTGTTCCACCTTCTGTATAAATCATAACATTTCTGTTATGGTTTCAGATGGAATTCACTTCATTCATGTTGTTGCACAATGAACAGGGCTTACCTCTCTTGTGGCTGTTCTTTAAGGTACAGCGTGCAGATACTCCAATGTTCGTTTTCTTGGAGTCAGATATAGAGGTCAATAATTTTCTTATGTTCTTATTCTGTCTAAAGGCTACAATGGGCGGCTGAGGAAATATCTGTTTGAAACAGGGGTATTTTTTCGCCACATGCTGGTAACTTTCATGCAACACTTATGAAATGCCAGCGAAACGTCGGTGGCAGTTAATCACTAAAGGAATTCTGTCACCTATTGTATTGTGTTTGCTAAACTTACGCGTGTAGGTTTGACTTACATTACTAATCTTAGCTATTTCATTTACTATTTCCTTTAAGCGTGATTCACTGTAACCTCGTTTGTCATAATGATATACAAATGCATTTGCATGCTTCCAGTAATCCCCTATGTCAATACAAATCCGTTTTATCCTAAAAAATTGGGATTTCGGATTTGACCGAATTAGATGATGTGGATGATCGGAGCGGCGGTGGAGATAAATGTGGAATTACACGGGCTTGTAAAATAACTCTGTCACTATTCTGCCTCCAGAAAACTTAACTTTTGTGTCCAAAAACTCAACGCTAGCTTTTGAAAAACTAGACGTAAATTTTATGTTGGACTTAAGGCCATAGGTTTCTAGCATAGCAGTCACAGAATCACAGAAATACAAGAAATTCATTAAACTCTCCTGTGATCCTTCCCAGACAATATTATTATTATTATTGTTCAGTAGTTTTATTTTTATAACGTGCTTTCACTTCACTACCGAGCGCAGCTCTGTGCGCCTTGGGTATGTGCTGTGGTTTGCTGTGGTGCTCTTATGTTTACTGTATTGAAAGTGTTTTGCGTAGAATGTGTGCAGTACCCAGTAGTGCAATTTTCTGTATGTTATATATATTTGTAAGTCCTGGTGTTTTTGTTATGTATTTGTCTGAATATTTTTTTATTATACCTAAGGCACCTACTATGATAGGAATTGTTTCTGTTTTTAGATTCCACATTCGAGTTATCTCTATTTCCAGGTTTTTGTATTTTGAAAGTTTTTCCATTTCTTTTAGAGAAACGTTGTCATCTGCTGGTATTGATACATCAATTAGAAAGCATTTTTTTCTTCATGATCTTTGACAACTATATCTGGTCTATTTGCCTTAATTTCTCTATCTGTGTGTATTGGCATATCTCAGAGTATGGTTGCTTTCTCGTTTTCTGTGACCTTTTCTGGCGTGTGTTTATACCATTTTTTTTCTGTTGTTATTCCATAGTGTTGGCATAGCTTATTATTATTATTATTATTATTATTATTATTATTATTATTATTATTATTATTATTATTATTATTATTATTGAGTGAGAAAGCAGCGCATGCCATCAAAGTGATACTGGGGTACAAATATACGAATCCCAATATACCTATCATGACTACCCGTCTGATAAGGTTACACTAGGCACATACATCACAACCATATGTGCGTGACATGGTGATCTCATATCAATATTAATAGCGTATGACCTTGCAGATGGGGTCCAGTTAGAGTTTTCTTCAGGTCGAGTAGCCCATCCTTCTCAAAAGGTCCCTGAATAAGTGTTGTTTAAGGATGATGAACAAAACACCCATGTTTTCGGAGGTGAATTATTCAAACTCCAAGCAATTCCTCTCAACACATGGCTATGATGCCCACTACTTCTACTCGTGATCAGAAATACACGTATTGTCAGCCACTAAGGGCTATCTATGTTCAACTGGTTAAGGTGAAGCAACTGACAAGCAAATCTGTAGTGTTGAGCAGAATATTTGCTGTAGCCCATCTTTTATATCAAGACAAAACAATGTATTGGGTTGTCCGGAAAGTTCGTGCCGATTTATAGTAGCTTATCTTTCGACTTATTTTAGAACATGGTTGAGTCCATAAAATAGGCTTTGACTACACCTCCATTTAGAGCACAGTTTAAGCTATCTTTTCGTGGAAGAATGTTACAGAATGTTACAGAATTAACACAGGTTATAACCTGTGTTAATTCTGTAACCCTTTAAAATGGAAGATAAGAAAGTTCATTTTCAGCACTTGATGCTGTTCTTTTTCCGTAAAGGGAAAAATGGCTCACAAGCAACCAAAGAAATATGCGCAGTTTACGGTGATGTTTCTTTATCCGAAAGAACTGTATCGAAGTGGTTCGCAAGGTTCCGAGCTGGAGATTGTAGCCTTATTGATAAAGAGCGATCAGGCAGACCATTCACTACAGATGATGACCAAATCAAGTCATTAATTGAGAATAACCCACACTGCACAACCCGAGAATTAGCAGAAAACCTCAACCTATCAAAATCCGTCGTTCATGAGCACCTGGTAAAGCTTGGGTACACAAATCGCTACGATGTTTGGGTACCACATGAGTTGAGTGAGAAGAACCTTTTGGATCGCATTTCCATCAGTGATTCGCTTTATGAACGGAATGAAAACGCACCTGTTTTAAAGCAAATTGTGACGGGTGATGAGAAATGGATTATCTACCGAAATGTTCAGAGAAAGCGATCCTGAAATAAGCGTCATGAGCCACCCTTAGCCACCCCAAAATCGGGTCTTCACCCTGAAAAAGTCTTGCTTTGTGTCTGGTGGGATTGGAAAGGAATTCTGTACTATGAGCTTCTCCCATGTAACCAGACAATTCTGAGAAATACTACACACAACTGGACGAGTTAAAAACAGCAATTCAAGAGAAACGTCCAAAATTGGCCAACAAGAAGGGTGTTGTTTTCCAGCATGATAATGCAAGACCGCACGTTTCTTTGGGAACTAGACAAAAATTGCTGCAGCTCAGCTGGGATGTGTTACCCCACCCTTCATATTCACCAGATATTGCTCCTTCGGATTTCCACTTATTCATCCCTCTGCAGAATAGTCTTAATGGTAAAAATTTCAATTCCTTGGATGACATAAAAAGATACCTTGATGAATTCTTTGCTATGAAAGCACCTCAATTCTGGAAAAAGGGTATTTTCAAATTAAAGAAAAGATGGAGACGTATTGTGCAACAAAATGGTTCATATTTGGTTGATTAAAAATGTAATGGCAAGTATTTATTGACCCTTTTCTTTCCTTTAAAAATTGGCACGAACTTGCCGGACAACCCAATACATTATTATTATTATGTTGCTTTTTTTTTTCTTCTTTCTTCAAATTTTCTTCCATTTCTCGCCGAGTGTTTTCCGTACATCTAGGGCAGAGAAACTCGTTGTATGCATTCCTAGTTTACACACGCAAATTCACAGGTAAAATATGTATTTAAAAAAAAAAAAATTCATGAATGGATGTTGTTTTCACAGCGATAATGTTCTTCTCAGTACATGATTCGTTCCAGTTGACACGATTTTTTGCACTTCCTGTAGGGATGGTAAGCCTGGTATCGTTTTCAAATAGGTTTCAGTACCTTTTTTTTTATCAT
>NC_068986.1:60299505-60302283 GCF_001194135.2 Octopus bimaculoides | reverse complement strand
CCGTAGCATTTGTAACCGCAACCAGTTCTATTTAGCAATTCAGTTAAAGGTGTGAGTGCCAAGCAGATCAGGAGTGGAGAGAGCGTGTCTCCCTGGTATATTCCTCTTCTAATGGGGATGGCTTTCGTTTTCACAAGTCCCTCTTTTGTTTGGAGCTGTAGCACTGTCTGCCATTTGTTCATTGAGTGCCTTATTATTATTATTATTATTATTATTATTATCATTATTATTATTATTATTATTATTATTATTATTATTATTTTATGTTTGACTTTTGCTTTGCATTTGTACAAGTTGGCTCCAAGTCTCACCCAGAGACCTCAAGAGGCAACAAGTTCATGTTGGTGTTATGCCTAGGGTACCATATATTTGGTTTTGTACATAGTATTGTTCTAGAGTATGTTTAAGAAAACCTAAGAAAATTATGAGTTTGTTTTAAAATTTGAGAATACATAGTATTTTACGTAGGATAAGGGCAGTTCTCATGAGCACTACCTTTTGAATTTCTGCCATTTTAGGGTTTCCTGATATCTGAGCTAGGTAGCAATCAACCCCTTTTGCTATCATTCCTAGGGCACCTACGGCAACAGGTATTGTTTTAGTCTTCAGGTTCCACATTTTGCTAATTTCTATTTCAAGATCTTTATACTTGCTCAGTTTTTGGTAGGTCTTGATAGATACGTTTATATCGATTGGGACAGTCATATCAATGAGGAGGCATGATTTTTGTCTGAAGCCTTTCAATATAATATCTGGCCTATTTGCATCTATCTTTCTGTCAGTTTGAATGGTGAAGTTCCAGAGGAGTGAAATATAATTATTTTCAAGCACTGGGGGTGGTTTGTGTTCCCACCAGATTTTATCATGGGGGCAGGTCCAAGTTTTTGAAAATTACCCAGTAAATATATTGTGCAGCCCTATCATGCCTGTTGAGATACTCAGTACGTGCAAGAAGACTGCACATAGAGGCAACATGATCAATGGTTTCATTTTGTTGTTGACATACACGATATGTTGAGAAGCTGCCGTTCTTTAATATATTGGCCTGGTAGTTTCTTGTAGGTAGGCATTGATCTTAGGCTGCTATGATAAACCCTTCTTTTCTGATTTTAAGCCAGAAGCCATTAAGCATTGGTGGGTGAGGGCTTTGTCAACATCGGCATTATTAGCTCTCTTTGGGTATTTGCCATTAAGAGGTTTTTCTTGCCATTTATCAGTTTTAGCACGGGTTTTCATACACTTAGCTTTTTCTCTGCTTGTTTCTAGTACGTCTAAGTGTGGAATTTGTTGTATATAGAATTCACTTAGATATTCCTTTGTTTTATTATTGAGTATGATGCTTTCTTGTTTTCATGTTTTGAGACACGTTTTAACATCCAGTTCTCAGAGTCTTTCAGGTAGGTGTCTAGGCCAATTGTGGCAATCTTCCTTGTTAATGCCAGTTGTAAAAGTCCACGGCCTCTCTCTTTTCTTGGCCGATAAAGTCGTTTTATATCTGCCTTAGTGTGGTGCATTCTATGCATTGTCAACAATTTTCGTATTTTTCTGTCAAGTTTACAGATTTTAGTAATTGATCAGTTAATGATATTGAAACTGTAAGTTACGAGTGGTATGGCTAAAGTATTGATCGCTTCGATCCTGTTTCTTCTTCTTCTTCTTCTTCTTCTTCTTCTTCTTCTTCTTCTTCTTCTCATTATTATTATTATTATATAAACGAAAAACGAGAAGGCAAGACCCTCTGGAACTTTGACGTCCAAAGTAACAAGGTGTTAGAGCAGTGATATAGTAGCCTTTAAGAAGGGCAAGCAAGGGTGCCTAATAATTGACGTGGTAGTTCCAGGAGATCGGTATATTGTTATGAAAGAAAGAGAAAAGGCCGACAAATATGATATGTAGACCTGAGAATTGGGGTCACCAAGACGCGGCTGATATACCCTCCAAGACACCTTCAGGTGTCTTGGGGAAATTTCGAACCTGTGTTCTCATTCCTAAGGTATTTTTCGATGTTGTTATTATTATTATTATTATTGTTGTTGTTGTTGTTGTTATTGTTCAGGTCACTGTTTGGAATCGAACTCGGAATCTTGGGGGTTAGTAACCCGCGCTCTTAACCACTGCGCCATATGCCCGTGGGCAATTATGGAGTGAATTTTAGGGCTTATAAATGTAATATTTTTTTAATCCTTCCTTAATACCGGTTCCCATATGCTGCTCATATCTGCATTCGGTCTGCTTAGGAAGTTGTTGTGTCCTAGCATATGTGCTGCTTCTTTTAGTTTTCGTATTTTTTAGTGGTGTTCTCTGTCTATTATTTTAACTTCATCCCACATGGGGGGGGGGGGTTCCATTTTCCCATGCATGATCAGTTATACTCGATTTATCAATATCTCCTCGTATTACAGCTTTGCGATGTTCGTCTACCCTTATTTTGAGGGAGCGGCGTGTTTCGTCTTTGTATAACCTACCGCAGCTGCATGGGATGGAGCTTTGGTCATATTCTCTTCTATTGGTGGTTTTACCCGAAGGAGATATTTGCGAAGTTTTGTATTACTCGTGAATACTGTCCTGATGTCATATGGGCCGCATATCTTTTGCATCTTTTCGAAGAGGCCTTTCACATAGGGTAGACAAGCAGTGGACAGTTTATTGGACTCATCCTCTCTCTTCTTCATACTTGGAGTGGATAGTATACTTTTGGGGTAGTTGTTGCTTAACAGATCATTATTGAGCTTGATCATTTCTTCGTGGCGTGTATCACGATCGCTACTTATATTCTTT
>NC_068986.1:60293152-60299495 GCF_001194135.2 Octopus bimaculoides | reverse complement strand
CATTTCTTCGTGGCGTGTATCACGATCGCTACTTATATTCTTTGCACGATGTTTTAGGCACTGAGCAATCCCTCTCTTTACACTGTATGGATGGTGGGAATTGGAGTTGACGTATCGTCCAGTGAAGGTTGGCTTGCGGTATACGGATGTCCTGAATCCATACTTGGTGCGTGTTATTAATAAGTCCAGGAATGCCAGCTGATTGTCTTTTTCCTTTTCCATTGCGAACTGTATCTAACAACATGATCTAACAACACTTTGAGATCTTCCTGGTGGGGCCAGAGTATAAGGGTGTCATCAACATATCGTAGCTATATTGTTGGTTTTAGTGGTGTTGATCCTAAAGCCAAATTCTCAAAGTATTCCATGTATATATTGGCTATTACCGGTGATAATGGCAAACCCAAAACTAAACCCCCCTCTTGTCGATATATATCAGTGTCCATACTGAAGTAGGTAGTTTCTACACAGAAGGTCAACATTTCCATCAAGTTTCTAAGCAGACCGAATGCAGATATGAGTAGCATATGGGAACTGGTATTAAGGAAGGATAAAAAAATATTACATTTATAAGCCCTAAAATTCACTCCATAATTGCCCACGGGCATATGGCGTAGTGGTTAAGAGCGCGGGATACTAACCCCAAGATTCCGAGTTCGATTCCAAGCAGTGACCTGAGTAATAATAATAATAATAATAATAATAACATTGAAAACTACCTTAGGAATGAGAACCCAGGTTCGAAATTTCCCCAAGACACCTGAAGAAGGCTGGAGGGTATATCAGCCGAAACGTTGTATTAACAACAAACAAGATGAGAATAAATAATGTAAATAATGTACATAATTCCTCATCTTTTAAATATAGAACTGAAAGGTTGTTCTTGTTGTCATCGGAGCAACCAATCTGAAGAAACATCTGGACACTTCAGAAATACCCTGCAGTCTTGATGTATTGCAAAAATCGGCTTTACTTGGAACTTCACGCATACTGCCTAAATTGATGTCGCTCTGTTCTTATTGTGACTTCACAAACAGCACAAATCTTTGGTACACAGAATATCTACAATATCACAATATTGAATAATAATAATAATAATAATATTTTAGAAGAATTGACTAACTCTTCACAAAAGAAAACTGTCAAGAAGAAGAGCGCGATGCGATTGCAATAAATATTTTATTGGTTGAACGATATTTCGACAGCAAGCCTGTCTTTGTCGAGTTCAAAAAAAAAAAAAGTGATAAAAAGTCAAAATTATAGAAATTCAAATCTAAAGTATGAACGAGAGCAACCAGCATCCACACTTTGCTGGAATGACATCATCAGTTTTTAAGTTTCAATTTTATAACAGGCGAAAAGAAAAAGACAAAAAAAGCGAGAGAAAAAAAGAAAGGAAAAAGGAAAGGAAAAGGAAAAATATTCAGTCAAACAGTTTTGTATAAATTTGATGATATTCTCCTATAATTTTATTCATTCCTCCAGGGCATGATGTTAATAACACGCGAACATATTTCTCTTCATGCATTTTGAGTATTGAAAGGGAAGCAGATTCAGAATATTTTCTGAGAATATGCACTTTCAAGTCTTTTTCAAAATTGCAGCCGTTTGAAACAAAATGTTCGGTAAGTTCTGTCGAACTACTGTTACTGTGCCTCACGTCAAATCTGTGCCCATTGAATCTTTTGATTAATTGTTCTGTTGTACAACCAACATAAATTAAGTTGTGTTTCGTGCATTCTGCCGCGTCCACCAAATGGGAATCTTAACATGTTCCACCTTCTGTATAAATCATAACATTTCTGTTATGATTGCTGATGGAATTCAATTGACTCATGTTGTTGCACTACTAACAGGGCTTACCTCTCTTGCGGCTGTTTTTCAAGGTACAGCGTGCAGATACTCCAATGCTGGTTTTCATGGAGTCAGAAATAGAGGTCAATAGATCCCTTATATTTTTATTCCGTCTAAAGGCTACAATAGGCGGCTGAGGAAATTTTTGTTTGAAACGAGGATACATTCCTGCAACATGCTGGTAACTTTCATGCAACACTTTTGAAATACCAGCGAAATACAAGTAGCAGTTAATCACTAAAGGAATTTTGTCACATATTGCATTGTGTTTGCTAAAATTATGCGTGAAGGTTTGACTTACTTTGCTAATCTTAGCTATCTCACTTGCTATTTCCTTTAATCGTAATTCACTGTAACCGCGTTTGACACAATGGTGTACAAAAGCATTTGCATGTTTCCAGTAATCCCCTATGTCAGTACAAATCCGTTTTGTCCTCAAAAATTACCATTTCGGATTTAACTGAATTATATGATGTGGATGATCGTAGCGGCGGTGTAGGTAAATGTGGGATGACGTAAGCTTGCAAAATAACTCTGTCACTATTCTGCCTCCAGAAAACTTAACTTTTGTGTCCAAAGTTCAACACTAATTTTTGAAAAACTAGACGTAAATTTTATGTTGGACTTAAAGCCATAGTTTTTAGCATAACAGTCACAGAAATGCATGAAGTCAATAATTAAACTGTCCTGTTTAATAATATTAATGTTGATTATATCAATTATAATATTATTTATTGCTGTTTAGTCCCAGGTCTATTCTGTTCAAGCAGACTCGATTATCAAAGATTTTGTAACCGTAACATATCTATATAATGGTGCATGATGTAATGGCACCTTTCTTCAGTTCGATTTTATGTGGAGATAGTTCGGCTGCTATTTCTAATAGTGATGAGAGTTGGGGGACAGAAAATTATATTTTAGCAATTATGATTCTCTTAATAAATATGATGAAAAGGTATATTGAAATCATTCCTAAAAATTGTATCTACAGCGAGATCGATTCAAACTACCTTTCCTTTCACGCACACTAAATAGGATTCACTACCGATTGAATTTAAGTATAACGTTGTTAAAACGCGTCGACTATCAGTGTAATGAGCAATTATGATGTGATGATATCATGGACGGCCGCATCATAACTGTTATATCTGTTTATGGCACGCCATAAAAACATAAAATATCGGCTCATTGACATGAACGAATATTTATATTCCTCAACAATTTTATATCCATACTAATTCTTTTCTAGATATTTATGCTATGATCAAACTTCAGAAATAAAGTCAATGTCATTTGTTCTTTTGAAAATTATTTGATCTGTTTTAATATTTATTATTTATATTTCTCTTTATTGTATTTCAGTGTCGCGTCTAGTCTAGCGTTTTCAAACGAAAATAGTGTACACGAAATTGAATATATCATATAATTTTAATTTCAGAGTGATATACACACTCAGAAGAGGTAGCAACAAGCAGAGCTTATAAGGTATCATATAACCAGCCGATGAGTTGGTGGTTTGTATTCTATTCTGATGCTACATTGTTTCCACTGCCGAGGCATTTGTCCCTTTACAACCCATCTCAGTTATCTGTAAAAAGATATGCGTATGCAGAGCTCAACTCTGCAATGAATTTTTTTTTTTTTTGTAGTAATCACACAAGCGTACTTTCTCAAAGATATATCATCAACAGAATTTTCAGGAATTAAAATTCTCAAAACTCCATCAATTGTATAAAATATTAGATAATAAAAACTTCCCATTTCATTTGTTTTGCTGTCAAAGATTTCTTTGATACGCTGACAATCTACTAACTTTCAATGAATTGTAAAAATGTCTAAAATATAGATCATATCTTCTCAGGTTGATTAATAACCATCATGTAAAAACATCCACAAAATTAACGTTAAAATTAAGTATCTGGAGAAGGGCCATGATAGTTTAATGAATGGAATTTATGAGCTGATGGCACTCACAACCAAAATTATGTATAAATATTTTGAAATGTATGTTTGAAATGTCCTCATATTTAGTAAAACTTTTTGTATTCCTTTTTGAAGACGTATATTTTTGGCTCAGAGTTCAAACATCTGTTGAATGTTGGCCTTTTTAAATAGCGTAAGTTCTCCAAGTAAAAATGTCGTTCATCGTATATTTAATTGGTCTATAAATAAAGAATTTCCCGATTTATGCTGGAAACTTTCAGTCTTCTCCATTAACACTTCTGCATAGCAATGATCAATATCATGCAGCAGTATTCCTACTAAATCGCGAGGGATGTGTTCATAAACTAAATATAATTGTATTCAGAAAATTAAATACATTCGTCTGAAACAAGGACTGCTAGCAATAAATGATCAGATTTAGACGTACATTATTATCTCCATGATGAAAATCAATATGAAAATTTATGACCCCAGTATTTCCCAAAGCGAAAAAAGGTAAAGTTGACATCAACGGGACTAAAGCTCATAGAGTCAGAACAAATACCGTGATGTATTCTGTTCAAGTCTAACAACTCTGCCAATTCACCACCAGAACGAACACTGTACAACTAGTCCGACGCTCAAATAGCTCTGCAAATCCTTTCTGAAGTAGCGTAAGTAATAATAATTAAATGATATTTTAAGCCACATATTAACAGATGTGCGAAAAATAACATTTTCAATATTTTGAATAAAACATAGGCAGCGAAATGCCAGAATCCTTAGCAGGTCGGGCAAAAAACCTAGCGGCATTTTTTTTTTTTTTGTCTGTCTTTATGTTTTGGGTTCAGATTCCGTCATGGTTGACGTTACGTTTTATCCTTTCAATGTCGATAAAATAAGTACCAATTGAGCACTGGGGTCGATACAATCGACTAGCGCCTTTCCACAAAATTCTAGCCCTAGTGTCTATAGTAGAAAAGAATATGTAGCGGCTGATTGGTATCATGCCATATCACGTCAATATGATGTAGCCGACTACCAAATGTAGCGTGTAACGTAACGCTTGAAGGTTCTCATGTCGGAGTAACCAGTGAATATCGAAGAATCAACACCAAGAAGGACGAAATATTATTTACATATATTTATTCGTTTGCCCGGCATGTAGTTAGAGATACAGCAGTAATTGTAGCGGCAATGACAAGTTCGCTCGCTAGTTGGTAGTGTAGAAGCTGCTGTCTGCCAGTAGATAGAGAAAGAGTAAGGAATGCACGGTGTTGACTAGAAAGGAAGAAAGGATAAAGGTAGCATCGTCTTACTTGCAGCCGAAAGCTTCCCTTCGTATGTCTAGTGAAATACGAAGGGAAGTGTTGCTCCTTGGTCATAGCTGACACAAAAGAGGAAGAGATAGAAAATGCTCTCTCTGTTACATAGACTATGGTCAGTAATGTAGGTCAAACCCTAAACAAAGGACTGACCTTTTCTTGACCAGCACAGGTCCTTGGGGGTTAAGTGTTTCTCCATCAATTATCTGGTGTGGAGATGCAAACAAAGGATTTCCCGCTTGTTTTGATAAGTGGGTGGATCTGGTTTCGAATCTCAGGCAGGGCCAAGCGAGGTCCTTACAAATATCTTAAATAATACAATGAAATTAAAGATATTAATTCACAAAAAAAATCGCTCCTGACTTTTTTGTGAATTCTCCGTAAACGTACATTCATTTTAGCAACCTAGGAAAGATGAGTGGCAAAGATGACCTTGAATGGATTGCAAATTTTTCTGCAATGAATTTTATTTGATGTCCTGCCAATTCTACTAAATCCACTGCTCGCTGTCAAATTATATGAAACTGATAATAACATTATAAATATATTATACTTCTTCCTACGCAAACCTCGTTGCTTTCCAACAAATAGAAATTTAGATACACAAAGATACAAGCGAACAGTTCTTTCATTCCTACACCCATTTGGGGTCAGTTCCATTTTTTTTTTTGTTACAGAGAATCGTTGATATAAAGTATAAACAGGGTAGGAAATTAAATTCATTTTCTTCATGTATAAAACTCGAGTAAACAGTTCAGTAGTTAAGTAATTCATCGTGTGTCACTTAATGATAGTGAGATCCATGCGTGTGGTTGGTCCTCTCATTTTTATTTTTTATCACACACATGCATCTACGTGGGGCAGACGGGCCGCCGGCTGGCCGACCGTTTCACCGAACACCTAAGGGACGTTCGGCTAGGTTCGGACTCCCCCGTCGCCCGTCACTTCCACTTGGCCAACCACTCTCCCTCTAACATCTCCGTTTTTGGCCTCGCCCTGCACCATGGGTCCACTCCCTCGCGACTCCACTTGGAGCGACGCTATATTTTTAACCTTAATTCATCTTTCCCCTTCGGACTCAACACAGCCCCCTCCTCCTTATGACTCTCCCCTTTACGTCTATGCAACACTTTTCTTTATTTTTTATTTTTTTACCCCCCCCTCGTCCCCTTTACATTATATCCATTATTCTCTTGTTATTACATTCACTACAATTTTCCACAATTTATCTCACCCCTTCC
>NC_068986.1:60290122-60292972 GCF_001194135.2 Octopus bimaculoides | reverse complement strand
ACAATCACGCAAACATACACACACACACATACCCAAGCATACACACCCTTGCACACATAACCCACATATACCCCCATTCACAAATACCTCCCACACACCTGACAACCCATACATACCCCCATTCACACATACCTTACATACCTCCCATACACCTAACACACACACCTTACATATATACCGCCCACACACGTGACAAACATACATGCGCGCCCTCACACGCACATATAGACGAACGCACATACATACATACACACACACGCACAGTGGTAGAGACACACACCTTACACAGCCCTATACACACACACACCCATATATACGCGCACGCCTACATACACAGCCGCATACACATGCACACACATACACACAGGAGTGCACACACAAAATAACACACATACCTGGCACACATCCTTACGCTCTCACACACATACGCACGCACACACACATAAACACACACATACACACACGCACACACACCTCTCACATACAGAAACACACACACACACACATACACAACACACATACACATATACACACATGCACACACGCACACACACCTCTCACATACACAATACTCACTCACATACACAACACACACGCAAGCACGAAAACATACACAATATACACATACACGCACGCACAAAAAATATACACACACGCGCGCACACACGCACACTGACACACACATACAGACACACATAAACACACACGCTCATACACACACACACACCCGTACCTAACACTCACAATCCCACACACACACGCACATCCACACACATACACACAACACGCACACACCCACATACACACACACACACACACTTCTCACCAACACTACACACTCACACAGACACGCATACAATCACACACACATGGGCATAAACAACACACGCACTTACAATAGCAAACGCACGCACACACACATACACAGCAACGCTCATATACACAACATACACCTACACACACGCACGCACAAAAACATACAGATACACACACGCGCACATACAAAATACACACACACACGAACACACACATACTCAAAAACCGCCTGCTGACCTTCCACTTAACATTGTCCATAAGCATCCACTAACTATTCCTGCTACTAATTCCTTCCACTATGTCACACACACACACACACAAATACACATACACACTAACAGATAAACCACCAAACCATGCACACACACACACACACACACATACATACGCACACACACGTTCTGTTATCACACACACACTCGCAGACTCTCGCGCACGCACAAATATTCATCTCCCTTTTTCACTCTCCTGTCTTAGAAAGAACTTTTCCCTCACCACCTCCTCTTCCGGTCCTTTCACAATGTAACCTCGTGGGCATCGGTACCATTTTCCTCTTTCTCCGTTTTTCCATTCTCCGAACTTTCCATCTTTCCGACGAAGGGCTACGCCCGAAACGTCATACACTCTCTTTTTCCTTTCCTGAGCGTCCAATAACACTATCCGTATCACGTCCTCACTTTGTTGTTTTTTTGTTATTGTTTTTTGTGTTTTTTTTAACTATATATATATCTATATATATACAACGCATTATATATATCTATATATGTATTTGTACATATATACACACATATGTGTATGCATAAATATAAACAAAACTGACATTTGGTTTTTCTTATAAGCGTCGAAATGTGTATTGTACGATACAAATAAAAGATTTTTTTCAAACGCAGAATTGCCGTTAGAATAGCAGAAATACGGAGTAAACTACCCTTACAAAGCGGAAAAGTTTGTCGACAAACAGCCATGGGACTCGAACCGACATCCCTTGAGACTCCGGCAGAGTACTTTACCATTAAGCTAAATTGCCGCTGATAAATTTACCCGCAAATTTAGACGCTAAATAGCTAAATGGACAACTACGTATATATATAAATATAAACAGACTAACATTTGTTTTCATAAGCGTCGAAATGTGTATTGTATGATACAAATAAGATACTTTTTTCCAACGCAAAATTGCCGTTAGAACAGCAGAAATACTTGGTAAATCACTTCCCTCAAATAGTTTTCATTCCTTTTCTCACTATCTCAACTTCAATAATTCTATAGCTATTATCCCTAAACGTTAAAAAACTCCCAACTCAATAGATTACCATTCAAATACTATCTACTCTACCTTCTTATTCCTTTTCCTTCTCTTCACCTCTATTACTACCCCCCTTAGTACCGTCATTATTAACTCCTCACTCTTCTTGAACTATCTTTTCTCCTCTCACCATTCCCTGTCTTAGTACCCCCAGTCTCCTCTCTAATACAGCTAGCTCCCCACATTTAATTATCTCATCTTTGAACATCTCCGCATTAAGATGTGAAATGTAAGATTTCTACCCTGATGATGGAGACTCGACTCATCCAGTGTGAATTGTATCCATACGATGGAATATTATGATCGCCGACTCTCCAGATATTAGTTGTTGGACTTATAACACCTTTCTTCCACCGCTTTAAGTTTCTCTGTCGTTTGTAATCTGTGTAAGTTGAACCTATTAATATAAATATCTATATATTTATACATAAAAATTCATCATCTGAAAGTTTCCACTTTTTGCTTCCTCTAGTTTTTCATATATACATATCTCTTTTACTTGTTTCAGTGATTTGACTGTGGCCATGCTGGAGCACCACCATTACTCGAAGAAATCGACTCCAGGACATATTCTTTATAAGCCTAGTAGTTATTCTATAGGTTTCTTTTGCTGAACCGCTAAGTTACGGGGACGTAAACACACCAACATCGGTTGTCAAGCGATGGTGGGGGGTCAAAAACAGACACACAAACACGCATATATATATATATATATATATATATATATA
>NC_068986.1:60287822-60289427 GCF_001194135.2 Octopus bimaculoides | reverse complement strand
TATATATATATATATATATATTGTATTTGATGTATTTAGTATACCTAATGTGTCTATTTGTTCATACGCATAATTGCCTCTATACTTGCTCAACTTGATCCTACTTGTAACCTTTCTTTACCTTGTGGAATGATCCCCTGTAATGACATCGGAATCCAAGATTGAATCTTTTGAGCACTACTAAGTGTCCTCTATGCGAAGAATCTCTGGATCTCATCTGTGAACTATATATATATAATGCGAAAACTAATTTCTGACGAAGACAAGCAGAGAGAGAGAGAGAGAAAGAGAGAGAGAGAGATAGGGAAAGAAAGAGTGAGGGAGTGTTGATGATGTTTTATTAGAAGTAGTAGTGTTGAAGGTGGCAGTAAAATAAAAGCTAGAGAAAAAAAGTGAGTATGTGAGAGAAAGAGGGAGATGGTGTACAATTCTGTTTAACCATATCTCTGACAGAAATTCCTGTCGCCAGCATACTGAATATCATTTTTGTTTTATTTTATGCTTTTTTAAATAAATATATATACACACACACATACATAATACACTTTAAGTGAAATAAAGTTTCCCCCAAATTAAATATAATAAATACGATTGTGAGTGTGTCAAACTTTTTCAGCTTTTTACTGGAAACACAAGTCCTCAAATTTTGGGGAAAGGGATTAAGTCGAAAGGATGAAAAGCAAAGTCGACGTTAAGGGAATTCGAACTCAGAACCCTAACGGCAAACGAAATACTTCTAGGCAGTTCGCCCGGCGTGCTAACGATTCTGCCAGGTCGCTGCTTTGATAAAATATAATAATATAATATATTAAATGTGAATGTCAGTGTGTCACACTTTTTCAACTTTACTCCTAAAGGTCGTAGCCCAACATATACCTTTTTGGAATCAGGCCGACTCCGTGAGAAAATTAAAAACATTCCGGGCCGAATCTGGACCCACAATCCTGAAATTTTGGATTTCCAAGTTTTCATTACTGTGATTGTTTTCGGCTATTTATTTTTTTTACGTGACATTTTATGATAAATTTTTTGTACGATAACAATTTTATAATCTGAAAGTTAATTCCGTAAGTAAATTAAAAACATTCCGGGCCGAACACGGATCTGCAATCCTGAAATTTTGAATTCCTATATTTTCATTACTGCGATTGTCTTCGGCGATTTATTTTTACATGATTCTTTTTGCGATGAATATGATCATCATTGGGATCTCTTGAGGAAGCAATTGCAACAAATTGTAACGAGAGGAAAAGAGAAAGAGAGGAAGTACGAGGGGGAAAAAAGAGATACGTAGTAGTTACAGAGGAATGACGAGAAGGATAAAGCGAGATACGTAGTAGTAAAGAGGAAGAACGGGAGGGGGAAAAATGATAGAGGAAGAGAAAGAGAAAGAGATAGAGTAGCGTCGGAAAATATGAAGTTACGAAAACTACTTACAAATAGTAAAAACAAATAGTAAATGAGTATATGCATATATACGTACAGGTATGTGCATACCGACATCCACCTGTATGTATAGGTGCATATCTGGGTACAGGACATTGCAAACAAAACAGAGACGAGAAAACACACAAGCCACATAGAGGACATTCTACTTTATCAGCT
>NC_068986.1:60283051-60283897 GCF_001194135.2 Octopus bimaculoides | reverse complement strand
ATATATAATTATTGTCGGGTTCAGTCCCACTGCGTGGCACCTTGGGCAAGTCTCTTCTACTATAGCTTCGGGCCGACCAAAGTTTGTGAGTGGATTTGGTAGACGGAAACTGAAAGAATCCTGTCATATATATGTATGTGTGTGTGTGTGTGTTTTTGTGCGTCTGTGTTTGTCCCCACTCCATCATGGCCGCAGTCAAATGACTGAAACAAGTAAAAGAATAAAAGGATATATATAGATATATATGACATCAAAAGCATTATTAGTTCCAGTTAGAGACCTGTATACATACTATAGCGTATATATATTATTTAAAGACTTCTAAACCGTCTCTTATAGAAGTGAAAAGTTAAAAGCATAAACAAATATCAGTAGCAGGCGAAGGTCTCCAAGCAGGTGTGGTAGATTTGCTAAATCAAGATTTGTGCTAATTAAGTTAATTGTTTTAATAAGAGATGCTTTCTCAAAACGAATGCCACAGTCGTATTTATATGTTAACTCTGTCTATTGAGCTATGATATTTTTATATAACCATATCTTTTATATATATCTATATATATATAAATGAGAATGTGTGTCTGTCTGTCTGTCTGTCTGTCTGTGTGAATCCCTAAAACTCGAGAACTACGCAACCAATTTCATTCAAATTTTACAGATGCCTTACTTAGGGTTCCAGTTGTGTTTTAGTCAAAAAAAGTTTTAACTTCATGCAGAGTTCGAGCCCACGGCAACATAATATCTCCTCCACTATTTAAGTATTACGTGTCAAAAGTGAAACAAAAACACTCATGTCAAATACTTTCACTTTAAAAATGAAACTATTCTACTAACTGAAACAATCACATT
>NC_068986.1:60277898-60280398 GCF_001194135.2 Octopus bimaculoides | reverse complement strand
TGGAAACTTAAAGAGAGGTACAAGGACAAATCCCAAATAAACCGGAGCACCATTGCTAAGTTCAACAAATATAAGGGATGTTGCAACGGACGCAACCTCTATTTTGCAGAGAAATTCAACATCAAAAATTTTGAACATCAGGGAAGAATCCTTCTACTGTTGTCTATATCTATTGGTACGCGTGAAATGTTTTCGTATAATGTAATTAATTATCTGTGTTGAGCGCACATACTTGAATAAACCCAAGGCCCATGCAGAGGAAATAACAAATTAGTCCCCATGTGAGTTGTTTCCCCTTATCTGTGTATCAGTTAATTTTGAAGCTTCGTATAATCTCGTGAAAATTCACGTAGTCCTATCTAAAATGGAGGTAATTACCAACATTCTTAAGTTGAATGCTTAAGTTGAATTGTGGAATTTTCCCGCATGAAACAATTGATAGCTCCGCTAATCCACAAATTAAGAACATTTGTCTACTAAAAGCGGTGTTGAGGACTCTTCGATGCTATTCTATATGTGTGTTCATATATGTATGTAGTTTAAAAACAGTAAACATTACAAAGAAAGCACAGAAAGAATAAATAAGGTATTAGCTTAACGCTTCTGAGAGACAAAGAGCGTAGTCTAACGTTTTGGAGATTATTTCTTCATCAGAAAGAGAGAAGAAAAAAACAATTAGTGAACTAAAGGCTAGCAAGGAAGAGAACAGCCGTAATGAAAGGGAAAAGCATTAGTGTTAGCAACTAGTCTGGTGAAAGAAAAATACAAGACACAAACACAAAATGCAGCATACATGTTATTATTCACTGTTTAATCAATGTTAAATCTGGAGGCGTCTTCTCTGACTTCCTTGAGAAGCAGTGGTTTTTTTTTTCCTTTTCATTACTTGTGTAATTTTCATTGAGTAAATTTGTTTTAGCCTCACTGCATTAAGTATTTTAAATGACACTTTCTAGATGTTGCTCATGCAAAACGTATTCTTGGGAAATGTATTCATGTCATTAAGCTGTAGCTAGATACCTTCGGCGATCATTTCTGAAAATGGTGTTCACTAATCCGATGAATACTTTAGGAAATCAATTAATACAACCTGCTACTTGTTCCCTCTAAAATTCATCTATTGATACTCTTATTCAAACTCACTGAAATGCAACTAAAAATTGCTTTTTTAATTTGACGACCATAAGTGACAATCCAGCTAGGATTCATGATTATTCATAATATAATATTTGTGTACATTAAGTATATGCAGAGAAGAAGAAAAATGACTAAGAGAGCTGAAGGTCTCTTAGCGTTAAAATACGCTAAATTGTAGAATGCAATAATCTGAGCTGAGAAGTTAACAAGACGATTCTCTGCTCTAATGACACTAAGCAAATGAAGATTTATTCCTCTGTGGCAAGCCTACTCTCTCTCTACTCAGCAATCGGACGGCTAAACAGAATAAATAAATAAAAACAGTTCCGCTGACATCTATTAGAAAAGCGATCTCACAAATTATCTACCACCGTGAATAGTAATACAGTCTAATGACTATAGGCAATCGAAATGTCAATGCTTTGAACTAAAAGTACAGAATAAAGTTAAGGAAAATGAACAGTAGAAGCAAAAAAAAAACAACGAAAAAAACATAGAAAAATTGATAAAACGTCTATCCGCTTGCCTCAAATTAATGTGAATTTTGTTTTAGTGTGTGTCAGGAGGATATAAACAAGAAAAAATGTCAGCTAGGGTCGAGGATGGAAATTGTTTATTTTGTCATCGACTTAAGGTTGTTTTGTTTGATTTGACACTCGCGACGAGTACATGATATATACAACCCAGATTTGCAGAGACAGAGTAACTTGGTTGACAAGCAAGTAAATGCGTGACCGGCGGTAGAATCACAGATAAATTCCTTATGTGAAGAACAAAAGACATTCTCCAAATACTTACAAGGGAACAAACACTGCTATAATATCTTGTATTTGAGGGGGAATTAATATTTTGAAGTTGGTCTATACTACACTTCTACAGACAGTAAATACATGCGCGCGCACGCACACACACACATACACAGAATATATACATGGTGGTTGGATGTCTTCAAACACGATGAATAATTCTGAGGATTAGTCTGTTGGCTGCAATATCAGTACACTTCTATATATGTGTATACACACGCATATGTATGTACGTGTGTGTGTTTGTATGTGTGTGTGTGTGTGTGTGTGTGTGTTTCTATATGTATATTCCATATGTGTATTAATCTTTATGTAACATCTATTAAGTAACTAACAAGATTATGAAACAGCCGTAAACGAATTGAATAAACATCTACTCGCACACCTCACCTTTATCTGATCTATCTATATACATTCTCTCCAATATTGTACCACCTGGACTTTAAAACGACGCTAAGGTTTACCCTAACAGCTGAGGTGGTAATTTTTGCTTATACAATTGGTAGAGAGCTTAATGTTTGATTCATTGAATCCCCCCACCTCTCTCTCTCTCTCTC
>NC_068986.1:60274598-60275525 GCF_001194135.2 Octopus bimaculoides | reverse complement strand
TTAAAATTTAATTTCTGCATTGTCATTCTCATCAGTGAGGAATCTTTTGAAGAACATCAAAAAAGTTTAATAAGATGAAATAAAATGAGATAAAAATAAAATAAAATAAAAATAAAATAAGATGCAATAAGAGAACACAGATGGGGAAATAAGGGAAATCGGATAATTTACAAACCAAATTGTGAACGGGAAAAATAATGATATCAACAATAATAATAGTGAGAGAGACGAAAAATAAAAATAAAAATAAAAATCAATGTGTATGGAAGTGTATATGTGCAGTGAAACTATAACATAAGAATCTAATGGATGTGTTTAAAAAAATAATAATAATAAACACCGTTCTAGACAAAATACAGTGTAAACAAGGCAACATGTGTTTATTAGAGTACAATGTAACAATTTCACTAGCATAAGAAAGCCGTTGAGGTTTATACGTATACATAATAATATTATTTAAAAACGAGTATATGTATATGTATATATATATATTACCAGAAGCTTAAAGTTGATGAACAAGACTAAGTTTGAGAATGAAAGCAGAGACAAAACCAAAGAGTTTTTTTCAAAGACAGGGTAGGCCGATTTGTTCAACACAATTTTCCCACTCAAAACATTTTGCCAAGGGTAGGGGAGACAATCGCAAAAATCGAAAATAGGTAAGAAACAAAGACGAATATATGGAAAAAAACTATGTATTAATTAATTCACAAGTATTAGAGAGGGGAAAAAACCGTATACACATAACTCATAAGGAATATATATTCAAACATAGGCACATACATACACACAAAACACATATACCACATGCGACACACACGTGCACATACACACACACATATATAAAGGTGCATGTGTAAGGGATGGATACAAACATAAAATATAATAAAGGGGCACGCATTCACAACAAAAAAAACGTATATATAT
>NC_068986.1:60271640-60274054 GCF_001194135.2 Octopus bimaculoides | reverse complement strand
ATATATATATATATAAACGGATGAGTGAATTTTCCTTTGTTTACAGTTAACACGGAAAATTCAATAAACAGTTACCAAGGTAGCAAAATTCACGCAAGTAGCAAAGATGTAGCAACCTGTTCAAAGGCAGAAACTCCGGGTTAATGTGCAGTAGGCTGTATAGTATATATAAATAAATGGAGTTAAACTCAGGTGTTATTCAAATTCTTTTACTTCCGACATATGTTTCGAAGACAACATCGAAACAGATGTCGGAAGTAAAAGAATCTGAATAACACCTGAGTTTAACTCCATTTATTTATATATACTATACAACTCATTAGCACACACTTCTGCAACTGACTTGACTGTTTTACCCTCAGACCAGCCTCTTCTGGATTCATTTGACACCACATCTGCTGAATTTACAACATGTAAATTCAAGTACCTTCCCATACCAACTACCGACAGGAACATCTTGGGCGACATATCGACGGAGTCACCTCGTCCCTTCGTTCCGGAGAAGCATCGCAGGGTTGTCTTCGATGCCTTGCATAATCTTGCTCATCCTGGCATCGCGGCCTCGGTAAAACTCATTACAGCTGGATTTTTCTGGCCAAACATGAGACGGGATGTTACCGAATGGTCTCGTGCCTGTCTTCAATGCCAAAAGTCTAAAGTGCACAAGCATATCCGGGTACCTCTCAGTACCTTCCCATACCATGTGCATTTTGATATTGTGGGGCCGTGGCCTATCAGTCAAGGATTTTCATATATCTTGACTTGTATTGATCGCTTCAGCCGATGTCCTGAAGCGATCCCATTAACAGGCATTACTGCTGAATCCGTAGCGCGAGCTCTAGTATCAGGATGGATATCATGCTATGGTGTTCCCACCACCATCACTACAGACCGCGGCAGACAGTTCAAATCACACCTCTTTTCCGAGTTGACAAAAATCATCGGGGCTCAGCAGATTAGGACTACCAACTACCATCCAGCTTCGATCGGCATGGTGGAAAGATTCCACCGTCAACTGAAAGCTGCTTTACGAGCCTCTCTTGACACCGAGTATCTTCCTATTGTTCTCCTCGGTATCCGAACATCAGTTAAGGAGGACCTTGGTTTCTCTCCAGCTGAGCTGCTTTATGGTCCTTGCCAGGGCAGATGCTCGCCCCAGCTGATATTACTACTCAAAATCTGGCACTTTATGTTAACTGCCTGCATAGTACTTTCAGGAGCTTCCACCAATGCGCACATGGCAGCAAACAATAAAATCCTCGGTCCCCAAGGATATTGCCTCGTGTTTTTATTAATTGAAGTATTATCACTACTTGTATCTAACTGTAATTTTACATTTGTATTAATAATTTTTACATCCACAAATTTCCTTTAAGGCTCATTCGTATTTCTTGTCACCGATAAACTGTTTACATCATTTTTTCTGTTGAACCGTATTTAGGTTTTGTCTTACAGTGTCATTTTTTATGACCTATCTTACCACATTTGAACCATTTTCAATTTCTGTAAGAACAGTCGTATCTGTAGTGTAATTCTCCACATCCAAAACACGGGTTAATGTCCTGATTTTCATTACTTACTTTTGATCATCCCGATTCTATATGGGAGTTATTTTTTTGCTTCTCATTTCTTACTTTCAGTCATCTCGATTGTATATGGGAGCAGTTTCTCACTTCAATTTGTTCCGTACAGTGCCTTAAGTTTATTATTCTCTGGCATTCTTCAGAGAATGAACTGCAAAACACAAAATCTCATATACTGCATCACCTGTCCAAACTGTAAAGAAAATTACATTGGCGAAACGAATAACTCACTCTGAAAACGTGCAAGAATTCACAGGCAACATATCCGACAAGAAGAACTAAGAATGATTCCATCTGGAAATATGCGGAGACGGAAAGTTCAAAACCTTTCCCTTTTATAAATGTACACGGGACGATCCACAATACCAAAATGCAATGGAACTACTCTTCATAAAAAAATTTTCTCCGAAGTTAAATGTTTGAAAGAGAAAAAAGAAAAACAAGGAATACGTTTTGTTTGTATGTATGTGTGATATGATATATATGTGTGATATGATATATATGTGTGATATGATATATATGTGTGATATGATATATATAGTTATTTTTACTAATTGATTTTACTAATTTGATTTTTCAAATTTAGAAATATTATACTAGTATACTCTCATGCAGAACTACACCTTACCAAAAATAAATAAATAAATGAATGTATGACAGGAATATATTCTAAATAGGACTCAAAGTATATAAAAAGAAAGGACAAAGAATATAAAAGGAAAGAACTAAAAACAAAGAAAAAACAGGAAGACATTTTTTGTTTTATTTATATTTTCTATTTATTATTCTCTATTTTTTCTTTTCTCTTCTTTCTTTTTTCTTTTCTTCCTT
>NC_068986.1:60269756-60270833 GCF_001194135.2 Octopus bimaculoides | reverse complement strand
TATATATATATATATATGTGTATCTTGTCTCTTTTTTGTATCACCTAACTGTCGGGATGTTTTGCGTTCTTGTCCCATTTTGTATTTTTTATATATAAAACATATAGCGGCGTACGTACACTTTGGTCTCTTATATGTAAGTATATATTTATCTAAATCTTGTACGACTCTATTCTTTCTATTCTTTTATTCTTTCCTTCTTTCTATCAGCCCTTCATGCTTACTTCGTTCATTCTACTCTTCGTTCATTCTACTCTTCGTTCATTCTACTCTTCGTTCTTTCGTTCCCTCTCTCTCAAATTTCCTTGCCTTCTCTTCATGTTTACTTTCCCTCCTCTTTTCACTTCCCTGTGTCCCTGTCATTTTTTCTTGCCCCTTCGTGTTTCTTCTGTCCCTCTGCCTCTACCTCTCTCTCTTCTCTCCCCACGTGACAGGTGTTCGACCAAGCCTGACCTCTCTTTCCTGATTCGGCCGCTGTCCGTGCAGCATCCATATTCCTCCCTGTGCCTATGAAATCTCGTATCTCTGTCGTAAGGCTTTACTTTCACACACGCCAACTTAATTTAATTCGTCCTTAGTCGAAATACACCTATTGTTATGTCCTGTTATTTGTATTTGTGTAGCATTCTCCGTTTTTTTGTCCTTGTTTTCGTATACATTCGCTGCTTTCTTCCAAGGAATCTAATACTCTTAGCTTAGTTTTTCCTTGGGGCTGGCCAGACTGGAGCAATCTCGAGTATAACCAGCCGAAATTGCTAAGATAATCTGAAACTCGACTGCGGAAAGAAAACTCCGAATGACCCGTCCTTGTTTTCTTTGTATCGTCTATCTGGATATTTTGTTGTCCCTTTTTGTATCACCTAACTGTCTGGATGTCTTGCGTTCTTGCCCCATTTTTTTTATATAGTATATATATATATACCTCGTTTAGGTTTAGCAGCCCTTCCTGTTTGTTTTCACTGTCCTGTTTTTGTTACCAATTTTGACCCTCCGCAAAATCCCAAATTTTATTTAATTTGCTTTGCGGGAGCAACTGTTTTATCGAAGGCTTATCTTATCGTGAATTGTTCAAAATAC
>NC_068986.1:60264977-60269348 GCF_001194135.2 Octopus bimaculoides | reverse complement strand
ATATATATATATATATATATATAATTATCATAAAAACCAAGTGAAAAGATAGGGATAAGATGAATGAAAATTTATTAATACATTGACAAGACCTACAGTTGCTTCAATTCATCGCTTATAGTATAAAATCAATCAAATTTAATTTGATTTATTTAATTTGATTAATCATCATAAGCCAGAAACAGAAAAAATACAGTGTACCATTAAAATTAATACATAATATAAAAATGTATACAGTTATAAAAATAGTTATTGCCATAAATTAATATGAATAACAATAATGTTATTGCAGACATTCCCATGCAAAAATACGATAGATGGTGATATAAAAAAAAACAATAGACAGGTTATTAAATTATGAGAGTAGGGAAGTGAAATCATTAGGTAAGCTTTAAATTGGTTTAATAATATTACTGCTAAGAATAAATATAAATTTTTACGAGTTGATATTAACCCTATAGTCTTTCATAAAGCACACATTTTTTTAAGGAATTTTACCAATATTATCAAGGAGGACATCAATGTTATATTAACTGCAAGTCAATTTTTGATTTGATCTGATAATTACTGGGCTCGCAAGAACACTTAATTTTGATATTACTATGGGATCTGCCAACTCTGCCCAAGTCACTGACTTAGTCGGAATTCACTTATCCGAACTTAATCTCTTTTGACTGCGGCCATGCTCCAGTCGAGCAAATCAACCCCAGGACTTATTCTTTGTACGCCTAGTACTTATTCTATCGGTGTTTTTGCCGAACCGCTAGGTTATGGGGGCGTAAACACACCAGCATCAGTTGTCAAGCGATGTTGGGGGACAAACACAGACTCACAAACATACATCTATATATATATATATATATATATATATATATATATATATATGCCAACTTAAAAATTTTTGTAATGAAGATAATATTGTATATAAATGTGAGATTGATGCACTTAATAATGTACACTGGAACAACATCTAATAAATTTAAAACTCGCTTCTTTAACCAGTTAAACAACTTTAAAGATAGGGAAAAGATTAACTCAGCTGGTCTGAGTAAATTCATATAGGGGCTTAAAGATAAGAAAATAGATTTTAAACTGGACTGGAATATTATTTGCTATGCTAAATCTTTTAATATCACAAACAAAAGATGTGAGTTATGCACTGAAGAGTCATGTCTTTCTCATACATTACTTTTGAACATACATTCTGAAAAATTTTAGCCTGTACCCATACGAGTGAATTACTTTTTGCAAAATATAAGTAGATTTCTAATATTTCATTAGTATTAATAAATAATAAATTTGACTGATTTTACAATCTTTTTATTAAGCTGATATTAATATATCATTAATATTATTTGATATTAATATATCATCATCATCGTCGTCGTCGTCGTCGTTTAACGTCCGTTTTCCATGCTGGCATGGGTTTGGCAATGTTTCTACAGCTGGATGCCTTTCCTATCGCCAACCACTTCGAAAGTGTAGTGGGCGCTTTTTACGTGCCACCGGTATAGGAACGAGACGGGGTGAGGGGGGATGGCATCGATCACGTTCGGATGATGCTTTTTACGTGACACCAGCATGGGAGCCAGTCAGACGGCGCTGACATCGGCCACGTTCGGATGGTGGTTTTTGCATGCAACCGGCACAGGAGCCAGTCAGGGCGAGGAGGCTGGCATCTACCACGTTCGGATGGTGCTTTTTACGTGTCACCGGCACGGGGAGCCAATCAAGCGGAACTGGAAACGACGACGCATGAATGGTGCTTATTTCGTGTCACCAGCATGGGAGCCAGTCAGGCGGCACTGGCATCAGTCACAACTACAATTTCCATTTGATTGTGGCTTGATTTGATTTTGATGTACTTGACTCAATGGGTCACCTCAACCACAGCATGTCGCCCGACGATCCAAAGGTATTTTTTTAAGTGGATTGGTTACACGACACTGGTGTACGCTACAGCTGTGATCTCACTTTACTTTCTGGGTCTTCTCAGTCACAGCATATCTTCAGAGGTCTCGGTCTTTCTTCATTGCCTCTGTGAGGCCCAACGTTCGAAGGTCATGCTTCACCACCTCATCCCATGTCCTCCTGGTTCTCCCTCTACCACGGGTTCCTTCCACTTCTTCACACAGCTCTCCTCATCCATCCGTAGTACATGACCATACCAGCGCAGTCGTCTCTCTTGCACACCACATCTGATGTTTCTTATGTCCAACATTTCTCTCGAGGCGCCTACACTCTGTCGTGTGTGCACACTGACATTACACATCTAGCGTATCATGCTAGCTTCATTTCTTTCGAGCCTACGCATGTCTGCAGCAGTCATGGCCCATGTTTTACTGCCGTAAAGCATGGCAGTTCACGCACATGCATCGTACAATCTACCTTTCAATCTGGGCGAGAGGCCCTTTGTCACTAGTAGAGTTAGGAGCTTTCTGAACTTTTCCCAGGCTAGTCTTATTCTAGTGGTAAATCTCTCGGAGCATTCACCCCCACTACAGACTTGGTCACCTAGGTAGCGGAAGCTATCAGCTACTTCTAGTTTCTCCACCTGGCATCTGACGGAATCTGTTTTCTGAGCATCTGTGGTGTTTATTGCACCTGTGCATCTGCCGCACACGAAAGCTATCTTCCCGGTTAACCTTCCTTTGATGTTGCTGCGCCTCTTATGCATCCATAGCTTACACTGGGTACATCTTATGGAGTTTCTACCTACACCTTTTCTACAGATCGAGCAGGGCTATCTATCTGAGGGGGTTTGTGATGTGTTTGCCTTCCTACTTACTAGAACTTTTGTTTTTGTGACATTGACTCTAAGGCCCTTCGATTTTAAACTTTGCTTCCACACCTGAAATTTCTTCTCTAGTGCTGGTAGTGATTCTTCTGTGAGAGCCAAGTCATCAGCATAGAGGAGCTCCCAAGGGCAACCTATCTTGAATTCCTCTGTTATTGCTTGGAGGACTCTGATGAATAAGAAGGGGCTGAGGGCTGATCCTTGGTGAACCCCTACTTCTACCCGGAATTCACTATATTCATTGCCAACCCTAACCTTACTAACGGCATCTCTGTACAGGGCCTGTATAGCCCTTATTAACCATTCGTCAATCCCTAGTTTCTGCATCGCCTACTAAATAAGGGATCGGGATACTCTGTCAAAGGCTTTCTCCGAGTCCACAAAAGCCAAGTACAGGGGTTTATCTTGGCTAGGTATTTCTCCTGTTGTTGCCGTACCAGGAATATAGCATCAGTGGTGCTTCTACCTGGCACAAAACCGAATTGCATCTCATCTAAGCAGACTATCTCCCTAATTAGTTGGGCTATGATCCTCTCTGTGGCCCTCATCAACTGATCCAGCAATTTGATATCCCTGTAGTTATTTCTATGTAAAGCATCACCTTTACCCTTGTAGCAGTTGACTATATTGCTGCTACGCCACTCATTGGGTATGACTCCTTCGTGAACTACTTGGTTTACAATACGGGTGACTAGGCTATAACCCACACCACCAGATATTTTAAGCATCTCAGCAGTGATTCCTGATGGGCCGAGGGATTTTCCTGACATCATACCCTAAATTGCCTTATATACCTTTAATTGCTTTATTCATACCCTTAGTATTAATACTTATGCAGATGTTATAACTCAGATACGGGATAGTCATTATATGGAATAAATTATTTTAATCATTTAATTAATGGACATTAATTGCTATAAATATGTAGTATTATTTATTAGGTTTATGAATTTATAAATTATATAGTGGGATATGATAACTTATTTTAACTATTTTGATTATATTTTATTTCTTTTACTAATTAATTAATTATTCTAATATATGGTGATATGTGTGAGTGAAAAATATATGTATGTATGTGTATGTATATATGTGCATACGTATGTATATGTATGTATATGTGTATGTATGTATATATGTGTATATGTATGTATATGTATATGCGTATGTATGTATATATATATATGGGAGAATTTACGAAAAAACCAACAACAGACGAGGACAGGTGGTGTAAACAACAAAAGGATGTATTATACACACACACACACACACACACACACACACACACACACACACACACACATATATATATATATATATATATATAAATATACATACATACATACATACGTACATACATACATGCACATATACATACATATACATACATATACACATATATACATACACACTTATATATAGATAGATAAGGGTACGCGTACAGCTAAAAAAACAAATATATCAATATGTAAATGAATAAATAAATAGATAAATAAATAAGTAAATAAACTAATACATCTGTTGCTTACACACTTCGTCTTTTGTTATTTTTTTTGTAAATTCTCATTATATAT
>NC_068986.1:60249881-60264535 GCF_001194135.2 Octopus bimaculoides | reverse complement strand
ATATATATATATATATATATATAATATAATATAATATAAATAATATATAAATATATGCATATATACATACATATATGTAGATACTTGCATATATACATACATATATGTAGATACTTGCATATATATGTATATACGCATGCATATTTGGGTACAGGACACCACAGAACGTAAACATGAAATACGAAAATAACATGAAATACGATAACATGGAATACGATCTTTTTTGCAAAGAACGAAACAAACAAATGGAAAACAAGACAAGCAACATAAAAAATCGACCCTTCATCAGTTGTCGGCTGTTTTTCTACTTCGTATTTTGAGTAATTCACGACAAGATACGTTTTCGACAGTTGCTCCCGCAAAGCAAATTAAATAAAATTTGGGATTTTTTCTCTTTCATCCTTTCTTTGATTCTTTTTCTCTCCCCTTCATCGTTCTGAGTCTGTCCCTCTCCCTCCTTCACTCTTCCGCCTTTGCTCTCTCGTTGTTCCCACGTGACCATCGGCCATTTTTCTTTTCCTAACTTGAATTTTTTTCTTTCTTTCTGATCAACCGCAGGGATAAGACGCATTCTTGTCTGTCTCCTGTCACATCTTGTTCCTCTGCGTTCACCAACTCACCTCGTTCTGGCTTAACAACCCTTCCTGTTTGTTTTCACCGTCCTGTTTTTGTTACCAACTTTGACCCTCCACAAAATCCCAAATTTTATTTAATTTGCTTTGCGGGAGCAACTGCTTTGTCGAAAACGTATCTTGCCGTGAATTGTTCAAAATACAAAGTAGAAAAACAGCCGACAACTGATGAAGGGTCATTTTTTTATGTTGCTTTAGGACTCTTCATCAGAACAGATTTGTGCAATTTTTCGCAAAAAAAACTTCGTTAACGATTTTTTTCCTTTTTGAATTATTTACATTTTTTTCGACCGTTTCACATGATTTTATTTATTCAAACTTCTTAAAACTTCAGAAATTCTTACAACTTTGGTGGTCGTAATGCTTTGCTTTCGTTTGTTTAATAAAAATTCCTCCTCCTGGTGATTTTGCTTTCATTTCGTGATAGACAACTATCATGCAGAAAATGCCAGCTTCCAAATCCTGTTTTCTGATTAGGTAAAATTGATTAAACTTTAAACCTCAGTAACATTTTTCTGCAATTTTTCTGGAACAAATAAATAACAAAATCGGATTTAACATGGAAAATTATTTCAGTATACGAAATTTGAAACTTTTGATGTAATTTTAAAATCTCACAATATGTGACAGCAACAGGGAAGACCCTAGAAAAGTAGGGAGACAGACAGTTATAGGACGCCACACACACACACACACACACACACACACACATTCCCAAACGTACACACAGGTGATCATGAGTTTAAAATGGTGTATAGTAGACATGTGTATGTATGTATGTATGTTTATATATATATGAATGTGTGTGTGTCTATGTGTGAGTGTTTCTTTGCGATGGATAGCAGAAAAGCCACCTACTCCTCTCTCTCCTTAAAGCTACGTATTCCTGACACCCACCTTTCTCTTCCTTCCTCGTCGTTTTAAAAGTTACTTGTGTGTGTGTGTGTGCATGTATCTATGTATTTACGAAAGGATGTATGTAGCATCGCGTGTATATGACTGCTGTATTAACATTAACGTCCCATTGCCACTCCATATTTGTCGCTTACATAACGCTGTTCTCCCCTTCCCTGATATTAATCACACTCTGCTACTACTTTTCCCTCAGACTAATTCTTTTTGCACCCTTCTCATTTTATCATATAATTCGCCCAATTAGGGGGAACATCATAGATTTTTATTGAAATCCAATTAGCCTATTATTGAAATGGATGTTAGTGTAACATGTATGGAAAGTTTCGTGAATATTGGTTCGCAGTAAGATGGTAACAGACAAATAGAAATTACCATTTATATATAAGATATATACATGTGTGCACGAATATTTTAGTATATCTATATTTATGTGTGTATATGCATGCGTATGTGGGCGTGTGTAGGAGTATAGGCGTATTTATATATATTAATTTATATTCATGTGTGTGCATGTGTATATACATGTTTGTGTATGTATGTATGTTTGTGCGTAGGTGTGTTTATGCGTATGATTGTGTATGCGCATGTATTTATGTGCAAGTATATGTATGCATGTATGTAAGCGTTATGTATATAGTGTGTGTGTCTATTTATATATGTGTATGTTCCTATGTGATTATGAACATAGAACGTTCATTCATTCCTAAGAATTTTTATATTACGTATGTGTGTGTGTGCAAGTATTTGTGTAGGTGCGTGGGTGTGCATATGTATTGTGTGTGAATATGTGTGTACACACATTTTGTTTTAACGTTGAGCCAAAAATTTCTAGTGGTTCATTGCAGCTGTTTCAGTTGTAAGTCAAAGTTCGAAAATCAGCTTCGGTCTCATCCTTCTAGCCTCGGTGATATAAAACACCAGTTATGTACAAGAATTGATATAATTGGCCATTCTCACCTACCAGATTGTTGGCCTTGTGCGTATGTAAGAAATCAATATTTAGGCCGGAGATGAAAGAATGGAATAGACTGAGAACAGTAGTAAAAAAAAAAAGAACCAAACATAAAGAAGATGAAATACGGAAAATTTAATGAAGATGAGAAAAATGTTGATTGGGAGGTGAGGGCAAAAGCAAAAATGAAAATATATAGTAAAATATTAAAGTATATAATAAAGAGAAAAACAAAATGTTTACTGATTTCCAATCATAGTTGATATCGAAACTCTATTCTATAAAAAATAAAATAGAATTCAGAAAAGGAATTCTCGTTAAGTTTGTAGGCTGGAATGATATGCTGACTAAATGTGAATATAGAAATAAAAATAACATTTATTTCCTGAATTCTTTTTCATGCGGTGTTTGTTTCCATGTATGTTTGTTTGTATAAATATCAATTTTTGTGTTCATGCTATTATGTATGTATGCGTGTTTTCAATATATAACTGTTGAATAATCCATTTCACGTTCAGTTAACATCTGCATCATAATCTCTCTACCTGTCCTTCTCTTTTGTACTAATAGAAGATAGATAGATAGATAGATAGATAGATAGATAGATAGATAGATACATACATAGATAGATAGATAAATAGACAGATAGATAACTAGATAGATAAATACATGCATGTGTCTATATGTGCGTGTGAGTAAAATAGCTAAAAAGTCATGTTTGTATCTACATAGATTTGATCAAGCAAAAAATATGAGTATTCTCTCTCTCTCTCTCTCTCTCTCTCTCTCTCTCTCTCTCTCTCCTACCTCCTATCCTTTTTTCTGTATCTTATGAGCAAATGTAAATTCTAAAAAAAAAATCAGATAAAAAAACCTATATGTATAACAAGTGGCATATACCCTTGAATATAAAAATGTGCATCAATTTCATCTGGTTAGTTAACTTTTCTCAGATAGTACTGTTCTTAACAAAGGCAGGAAAAGAGAAGAATATGAAGAGAATACGAAAGAAGATTACAACATTGCACTAAAGCTGAAAATATCATGGTCGATAAATATTGCCGAGTAACGTATTTGATGATGGATGTACATGCTTCACCAATTTAACGTGGAACAGACTAGCATTGTGCACCAGCTATAACTTTGAAGTTGTTACCACAAATAGGCTCCAAGATAGACAGATTCTCAAAGTCCACAGGGGAACTAAATTCAGCACAGTATTCCAGTAAAAAACATCAACCGAGTTCTTTCTACTATAGGCACTGATAAATGATATGAACATGAACCTAGTAAAGTATTAGAAAGAAGGAAATATAAGATGTTGTGGGACTTTAAAACATTCAGATTGACAGAGTGATAGAAGTTAGAAGGCCTGATTTAGTAGTAGTAGACAAAGAGAATAGAAAGTGTCAGATAATTGACTTTACAGTCACAAATAGTGAAAAAATCAATATGAGAAGTATGGAAAAATTAGCCAAGTACCGGGACCTAACTATTGAATTACAGAAACTATGGAATGTGCGGGTAAAATGTATCCCAATAGTTATAAGTGCATTAGGAACTATCCTTAAAGATTTGAAGAGATGGATAGAGTAAATAGGCATAAAACCCAGTTTAGAAAACAGTGTTATTAGGGACAGCTAGGATACTTAGGAAGATTCTTGGCATCTAAGGTTACTTGCTGTAGCCCGATGTTAGGAATTTTTCATTTCCAACAGTCTAATCTGTTGTGCATATATGAATAATAATGACGATGATATTAATGATAATAAGTGAAGGCTTTATATTGGCTGCTCAAGAATAGAGCTTATTGATCTGGAACTATCAAGCCAATGTGATAAAAAAATGGAGTAGACCCAAAGTGCCGATGCTGCAATGATGGGATTGAAACAGTAGATCACCTAATCTCTGGGTGTAAGGACTTAGCATTTGTAGTGTATAAATCAAGACATGACAGAGTTGGTCAATATCTACATTGGATAATGTGTCGGCATTATAAAATCCAAACTGCTGACAAATGGTACAAGCACTACCCTAAGGCTGTTACTGAGGGAGAAAATACTACGGTTCTTTGGGACTTCCCAGTATGTACAGACTCGACCATCAAAGCAAATAAATCAGATGTTGTGAAAGGCCCAAACAATAAAATTTGTTTTTTGATTGACATGAGCATATCCTATGACCATAATATCTTGGCAAAAGAATTTGATAAGCTCAGAAAATATAAAGATTTGCTAACTGAAATCGGAAAAATGTAGCATCTCAAGACGGTTATAATACCAATAATACCAGTGATTGTAGGAGCACATGAAATGATCAAAAAAGGAAGTGAAAGTTACTTAAGAATTAGCTTAAAAGTGGCTAAATGTGTGTGTTCGTTCAGTATGTTACTTCGGCATGTTAGTTCAGTGGTCAGTCCCTCTTTCTCTCACATACCCACTCTACCTATCTCTTATTATTACTCCTACTGCCGCCATCAACACTATTATTTTTAATAAAAACATCATCAACTCTCCCTAAATTTCTTTGTCTCTCTTTCTCTCTCTCTCCTTTTCTTTCTTTCTTTCTTTCTTTCTCTCTCTCTCTCTCTCTCTGTCTTCACCACCGCCCTCACTGTCTCTATGCCTACTATTACTCTCACCCCAACATGAACAATAGTAGGAGTGTCAATGAATAGTGAGAGAGGGGACCGAAGTGTGACACACAGAAATTAGTTTTTGTATTTATTATATTAAATGATCCCTGGCTTACCATCTATGCGGGAAGTGCAAAAGATTGTCTTGACTGGTACGTCAGATGTACTGAGAAGAGCATTGTCGCTGTGAATTTTCTTTCTTTTTTTCTCCTTTATTTTCTTTGTTTACTTTTTAAATTTTTTCCTTTTTCTCTCTGTCTTTCTTCCCCCTTTTTACTCTATCACATGACTTTGTAAATGAACAATCTGGTGTATTTATTATAATGGCTTACCAATGTATATAGTGAGCTTCTCTGCCCTAGGTGTCAGGAAGACACTCGGCAAGAAATGGAAACAAAATTAAAAAGCAACAACAACAGCAATAATAATAATAACAATAATAATAATAATAATGGAACTGCAAGAATTCTTCGCAGGGTTCTTGAAATATGACCAGTAAACAAGTGTCACCTTAGTCTGCTGGCTGTGGACAGCTGACACTTTTCATCATACCCAACAAAATAAGCTGAGAGTTTTCATATAATAATAATAAAAGGAAAAAAAAGTTAAGCGTATGAAAGCTCTTGCTAAAACTGCTGCCTTAAATATTCTTACTTGATAAATGGCAAGAAAAACCTCTCAATGGCAAATACTCAAAGAGAGCTAATAATGCTGATATTGACAAAGTCCTTACCCATCAATGGTTAGTGTCTTATGGCTGTAGATCAGTTTGAAGTGTTTATCATAGCAGCCCGAGATCGATGCCTATCAACAAGAAGTTACTAGGCCAATATGTCGTGTATGTAAACAAAAAATTGAAACCATCGATCATATTGTCTCTATGTGCAGTCTTGTTGCACCTACAGAGTATCTCAACAGACATGATAGAGCAACACAGTATATTCACTGGGTAATTTGCAAAGACTTGGACCTGCCCCATGATAAAAACTGGTGGAAACACAAACCACCGCCAGTGCTTGAAAATGACCTAATCTCACTCTTCTGGAACTTCACCATTCAAACAGACAGAAAGAAAGATGCGGATAGGCCAGACTTTATATTGAAGGATTTCAGACAAAAATCATGCTTCCTCGTCGATATGACTGTCCCAATCGACATAAATGTATCTGTCAAGACCTACCAAAACTGAGCAAGTATAAAGATTTTAAATAGAAATTGGCAAAGACTAAAACAATACCTGTTGTCGTAGGTGCTCTAGAAATGATAGCAAAAGGGGCTGATTGCTGCCTAGCTCAAATACCAGGAAACCCCAAAATGGAAGAAATTCAAAAGATAGTGCTCATGGAAACTGCTCATATCCTACGTAGACTACTGTCTATGTAATCCCAAATTTTAAAACAAACTTATAATTTCTTAGGTTTTCTTAGACATTCTCTAGAACAATACTTTGTGTAAAACCAAATATATGGCACTCTAGTCATAACACCAACTTGAACTTCTAGCTTGTCTCTTTAGGTCTCTGGGTGAGACTTGGAGTCGACTTGCACAATTACAAAGCAAAAGTCAAACATATAATAATAATGATATCAACTGCAGTATTTTCCAAGGTGGCTCATTTTCACTTCTAATTTTTTGCATAGCCTTACAAGTGAACTTAACAGAAAAGGTTATAAGTACAAAATCGGCGACAATAATATTTTATTGTCATCTGTTTTATATGGCTGACTTAAAACTCTATAGCAAAGACAATAATGAGCTTGAAGTACTATCACGTACTATGAAAGCATTCAGTGATGACATGGGGATGGAATTTGGTTTTGATACTACATGCGCTCCTGTGTCTGCCAACAAATGCTGTTTGGAATTGGTATCGTGGGTAAAGAATATGCGACACGTTGATGGTCTTTCCAAAGACGTAACCGCGTTTAATCTCTGGTAAGGGAATATTCCTGGTGTTGTATAACCGGGGTAAAGACACAAGGGAAATACACTTATGTGCGTGAATTCCAAAACAGTTATGATACCAACAGAAAGATGTCCGCTTCCTGCTAGTTCTAGAATTCCGACCTCTAGAAAACGAATGTCTGCGCGGTCTTGCACGTGTACTGGAAGTAGGAAGCTGTAAACGGTCAATTTGATCGGTAAGATTCTGGACATTTTCGTCAAAAGCTTTACAAAAAAAGCTAATTCAGAAGATAATGATGAGATGAAAGGATAACTTTCTGCACCATGTGAAGTCGAAGAAGAGATGTCCATTATACTGTCAGCCAAGTCTTGAATGGAAATGTGTTCCCTTATAGTAGTCAAAATTGCTTGCATGTTAGGAAGGCGAGAAAAAAATTGTCGCAACATGTCTTCGTCCAAAGGATTACTCCCTGCTAGATCATGCATACGTCGAAGTAATTGTGACGGGCGTTTATCTCCTAAAATTTCTTTATGAAGGAGCTGACGATATCGTTTTTGTTTTGATGTGGAGGTGCGCCTCAGAGTTTTTGTCTTCATATGTAGATATGATAGTTGATCCGAATGGGTTGTGATGAGGTCTTTAACTTCACTGCTTAAGGCTAGCTTCTAGTTGAGAAAAACAAATTGCTGAGTCTCCTGAGAATGGTGGGGAAACAAAGAACACTGCTGTCTGCATTGAGATGGCATCAGACATGTCGGAAGAAATTAAAAGAACCGGAGATGCTATACCGCATCTGAATACAGAAAATGAATTTCAATGAAAGAGAAAATTGGCGAGTACTCAACTTGAAATGTCTTGCTGGCATATTCATCTACCATTTCTACTATTTACAAGGCGGCAAGCTGGCAGAAACGTTTGCATGCCGGGCGAAATGCTTAGCAGTATTTCGTCTGCCGCTACGTTCTGAGTTCAAATTCCGCCGAGGTCGACTTTGCCTTTCATCATTTCGGGGTAGATAAATTAAGTACCAGTTACGCACTGAGGTCGATATAATCGACTTAATCCGTTTGTCTGTCCTTGTTTGTCCCCTCTGTGTGTAGCCCCTTGTGGGCACTACAAGAGTAGTGGGAGGAGGTAATATTTGAGCATTGGAAATTTTCGCGCTCCACATAACTGAATGTATAAAATCTGCTATAAAAGTTCTGGATTTGACTTTCTCAGTGAAAAAATTTTTTTGTGCATGATGTGTAACCATAATTGAAACGACTGAGTACCATAATCATTCAGGATTTCCGCTGCTGAAAAATTTACTGAAAAAGTCACTGGTTTGTACAGGACTGTAACCTTATGTAAGATGGCTGCTGATTCAATGGTCGTTCATTTGTTCGTTCGAGGTCACCAGTTTTAGTGGTAAGCTGAAAAAGGTAATCACGTGGGGTGTGCTGACGAAAGTATCACGTCGGAGTCATCAGTTTTAGCTGTGGTTGGTTGTAAAGTCTCTCTTGGTTTACTACAGTATATTGCATAACATTAAATAACGTACAGTGTGTTAACCTGTAGAAATAATGCAAGGAACTAACTTTTAAGGTTAGTTGAACATAAAATGTTACAACAGAATAGGCCTTACAACAGTTCAAATTCTATTGAGGTCGACTTTTGCTTTTCATCCTTTCGGGGTGGATGAAATAAGTACCAGTTATTCACTGGAGTCGATGAAAAGTTCAGGTTTTGTAGAAAGGATTATTTTTATGTAGAATTACATAGCTGTTTGCTTTATACTAATATAACATTTCGATTGAATCGTAATATTGGTTTCAATAATATGATATTGAGATGTTGTTAATTATCCTAATTAGGAATATTATTGTCAGTTAAACTGTTGAAAGAACAGAAATATTACAAATTAATCGTATGTCTAGCCAGTAAACCTTAGCTGAAATATCGTATTATTGGTTTATGTTGTCATGTCATTTTTATTGTAACTGTAACTATAGATCAATGATAAAGTTATGGTGGTATACACGTATTCCAAATGATTATTTAAAGCATATATTGGGAAGTGCTTTGTGTTGTTTAAAACAACACAAAGCGCAATGTATTCAGTGACATTGATAGATGAGCAAATAAGTCGAAGTGTACATATTGTCCATGGTGTGAACTGTCCCTTTAACAATAAATAGGCACTATCGAGTAGAAACCCCTTACCGAAATTCAAACGGGAATATTATGTTATTACCGAATATTTCACCAGCTTGTAATCTTATTCTCCAAAGAAAGTAAATGGGACGTTACTGCAGTGCTAAACTTCAGAATAGATTCTCCAGTCATTGCAATTATTATTCATAATACTGACTCTCAATTAGGTTTCTGATTTCATGGTTGGTTGTGATATTGTAGACAAGTTGATTTACATAAACCATTCACACCCAAAGAGAACTGTTTCCTAGAAAACGCAATCGAGAAGCTTATTTAATCTCAAATTGGAGTCTTTTATCTAAGTGGTTGGCTTTAGCATTATTATTGTTTGCCTGATAGTGGTAGATTAACAGAATTTGTAGGGCGTCTGACATCACACAATATTTAAATAGGTTCCCTTACTTTCTAAGTTCCAATCCCACCAAATTTAACTTCGCTCTTCAGATTCTGGAGCCATAAAGTAAGTACCCATCAAGTACGGGAATCAATTTAATCGATCATACTCCTCCTCCAAAATATATGGCGCCCAGCGCCTATTTTAAATGTCATTACAATAGTTTGTCGAAGATGGTGCTTGACGAGTAACAATTGTTCAGATAGATAATCTCACTATGATTTCAACACCTGGTCAGTACTATTCAATCCAGCGATGTTAACAGCGTTAAAAACATAAACACTACTTGAGAATCAATAGCAATCAGCAGGAGCGAAACATTAGCATAGTATGTGTTCATTTTTCCAACACCACCTAGTTATTACAAGTAACCACATCAAAAAGAAAAAGAAAAGAAACTATTCAGCCTTCAATATTCGATATGATAACACCAACAGAAGGAATATATATATATATATATATATATATATATACACGCACACACACATACACACACACAATGAATGCAGTCTGATGACCGAAAGAAGTAAAAGAAAAGTTAAATGAATATGTGAATGAATATGTGAGTGCGCGTGTGTTATGACGTGGAGATACACGTCTGACGTAAAATGGTATCACACAAATAGTTGGTTATGGTTATCTAAAAATAACCTATCATAGAGATATCTGTTAACACAGAACGCGTTCCATACTACTTGAACGTAGGTACGATACTCAATATTCACTGTTCAACTACCGACTGTTAAACCAAACACATGTCGAACTAACACAGTTAACCAGCACGGTCGAACTAACATCGTCAACTTCCCCCGCAGATAGTTCACTCAGTTCTTATTTATTGTTGTAGTAACGCCGTGCGCATGCGTAGTCTCACGCATGCGTGGAATTAAACAAGCAAGCGTTCCCGCTCAATTCATTCTCTTTCTTGCTGGCCAGCAATAGAGCATGGACGTGTCAAGAAGTGTCTCCAACACCCAACTCTGGAGACAGTCTCTTTACGTGTATAGCCGTCACTCTCCATCTTTCGGACTTACACTCGACAGCTCGCTTACATCTACATAACAACGTCCCAACAACTATGCTCACACAATCAGAAGCTGTAACAACAAGAGCTAAAGATGTATATATTTACCACCTGAATAAATGTTGTATAGTTTGATAGTCTGGAGTTCAGCGTTCCGTTATATTCTTAATTTTATTTAGGAAAGTCAGGTATACATCTAATGATGTATAACCAACTTTCCTATATTGTAATTGGGGGAGGAAGGGTTAGGGTTTGAGAATTTAACACCGCCCGGAGCTTAATATCTTTTGCGTTTAGGGTCAAGTACTTCTGTTCGTTTTCTTTTTCTCGTACTTGAACGTGTAGTTCTACAATTTGTTTAGGTGTTGGTGTATCAAACGTATCATAAAAGGCTTCCATCGGAATTTCGTTTCTTGTAACCATTTCCTCAGTAAACCTCTTTTTTAGTTGATTTATATGTCTCTTATGTTCATAGTTGTGATCTTTTGCCAGAAATAACATTTTCCCAATCTGTTTAGTAAACACTCCATCATCCAACATTTCTTTACCGTTTTTATACATTTTAAAGAAAACTTTGTCATCAATTTTGAAAAATTTGGTATTATATTTGTTGTCCGAAATTTTCCTTTTTTTTACCAGGTAACAGTTTGTCGAACACAGATCTAATCTTAGCGAGCAATAATTCCACAGGTGACATTCCAGACGAGGTTTGGGATTTGGTGTCACTCGACATATCCTCAAAAACTGTTGAAGTGCTAGGTCATCTGTTTTTTCGTTGTTCGATTTCTTTAACGCCCTCTTAAATATATTGACAAAACGCTCAGCTTGTCCATTTGACTTAGGATAATACGGCAGAGTGGTCACATGTTTGATAGAGAACATTTTACAGAATTTTTTGAACTCATTTGCATTAACCTGAGTTCCATTGTCAGACACGATGGTATCAGGAATACCATATCTGGCGAACAATTCGTGGAAAAAAAAAAACTTACTGTAACCGCAGATGTCGGCTTTTTACACCGATGTATTTCAGGCCACTGAGGAAAACTGTCTACCACAACAAGGTAATGTGAACCGTTAAGTGGACCTGCGAAATCAACATGCAGTCTGGACCATGAGATATCTGCTTTTGGCCACGATTGTCATTTTGTGGTAGGTGCTTCTGCTGCTAGAGCACAGCCTCTGCATGCTTTCACTAGTTCTTCCATCTTTCGGTCCTTTCTTGGTCAGTACACATAGTTTCTCATCAACGATTTCATTCTTGAAATCCCCGAGTGACCAATGCGAAATTCTTTTAGCGTTCGTGTGTTGTGTGGCTGGCACTACCACTCTTTTTGCATACATTAACACATTGTCACAAATTGAGAACAGGTTCGAATTGGTGTTGCATTCTGCAAAACGCATATCTTTATTTCTTTTTTCAGCACTCAGAATTTCTTTTATTTTTTAAAAATAAATTCACCATTTCTTGCTTTTAGTTTGATTTCTGGTAATTCTCGTACAAAATTACATAAAATATCTTAAATTTCTTTTTCTGCTCGCTACGCTGCAATCACAGTATCCTCGAACGGTTCAGTGTGCTTTGATATCAATCTTGATAAATAATCAGCGTGTTCTAATTTCTTAGATGGCATAAACTCCATCTTAAAATCGTAATTTCATAATATAGTACCCCAGCGTTGCAACCTATTAGCAGTATGGGTAGGAATTCCTTTCTTTGACCCTTACATAGATAATAATGGACAATGGTCAGTCTTTAGTCGAAAACGTCTACCTTGTAAGAATCTATGAAATTTTTTTTACGGCAAAAATAATTACTAGAGCCTCTTTTAGAACTTGGTTGTAATTTTTCTCTGCTAGTAGTAGAGAATGCGAAACATGGACCACGGCCTTCACGTTACCATCCTCGTATTTATGTAGAATTACTGCTGCGATACCGTACTCAGAGGCATCTGAAGCTAATACAATCTCCAATGCAGGATCGAAATATGCTAAAGACAAATCTGACATTAATATCTTTTTAATTTCGTTGAAAGCCTTCTGACAATTTTCAGACCAGTTCAACTTCATATGTTTTTTTTTTAGTAAATTATTTAGTAAAGTTCTTATTTTGTGCATATTTGGTACAAAAATCTGATAATAGTTTGCAAGTCCCCAAAAAGCTTGTAAAGTAGATATATTTGTTGGAGGGAACATATTTTTAATCGCACCTTCCTTCGACTTGGCACCGGCACCTGAAAGGACACGTCTGTATATGTGGAAGACAGCGATTTTACTTAGCTTGACGTGTCTTATTAAGTTCAACAAATCGCCACATCTCCCGGTCTCTTGTCATGTCCTCAGTAAGGCTCAGCGTCCGAAGATCTTTCTGAACCACTTCGTCCCACGTTTTCCGGAGTCTACCCCTCCACAATTAGAGCTTGGCACTTCTTTATGCAGCTGTCCTCATCTACACGCATCACTAGACCAAACCATCGCAGTCTTCTCTCTTGTACACAACATCTGATGCCTCTTATATCCAGTTTTCCTCTTAAATCATTTATGCTCTGTCATCATGCACATTGACATTACCCATCCAGCGGAGCATGTTAGCTTAATTTCTTTCAAGCCGTTGCATGTCCTGTGTAGTCAAAGCCCATGTTTCACTGCCATGTAACATAGCTGTACTATACAGGCACCACACAATCTGCGTGTCACTCTGAGGGAAGGGGCCCTTGATTACCAACAAAGGCAGGAGCTTTCTGAACTTCGTCCAGCCCGTTCTTATCTTAGCAACTACCCTTTCAGAGCTCTCTTCCCCACTGCTAACTTGGTCTCCCAGGTACCAGAAGCTATCTACTACTTCTAATGATCCATCCGAGCATTTGAGGAAGTCTACTGTCTGCGCATTTTTAGTACTTATTATGCCTGCACATTTTCTACACACAAACACACAAAGACTGTATTTTCCGTTAACCTTCCTTTGATACCGCTGCACCTCTTATGTGTCCAAAGCTTGCAGTGGGTACAATGTATGGAGTTTCTACCAACACCATCTCCCTGAAGGGACTTGTGATTTGTTTGTTTTCCTACATACTAGGACTTTGGTCGTTGCTAAATTAACCCAAAGGCTTTCAGATTCCAGATTTTGTTCCACACCTGAAATTTCTTCTCTAGGTCACGTAGTGATTCAATTATTAGAACAAGGTCATCGACGTAGAGGAGCTCCCAGGGACATCCGGTCATGAATTCCTCTGTTAAGGCCTGGAGGACTAAGATAAACAGGAGAGGGCTGAGAACTGAACCTTGGTGGGCTCCTTCCTGTACACTGAATTCATTGCTATACTCGTCTCCTTTCTAGAAAAATCCCTGTACATGGCTTGTACGGCTCTCACTAACCACTCATCTATCCATAGTTTCCGCATTGACCACCAGATAAGGGAACCGAGGATTCTGTGAAAAGCTTTCTCTATATTGACAAAAGCTAGGTACAGAGGTTTATTTTTGGCTAAATATTTCTCTTGCAGTTTCTTAACCAGGAATATAGCATCAGTCATTCTCCTACCTGATACAAATCCGAACTGCATCTCATCTACGTTAACTCTATTCCTAATTAGTTGAGCTGTGACCCTTTCTGTGACTTTCATCACCTGGTCTAGCAATTTGATGCTTCTGTAATTATTCGTGTCTAAGGCATCACCTTTGCCTTTTTAGCAATTGACTATAATGCTGCAATTTACTATAAAACAGTCATTGAATATGACTTCTTCGGGGACAACCTGATTAACTATACGGGTGACTAGGCTATATTCTCCTGGTGGGCCGAGAGCTTTTCCTGTTTTCATATCCTTCATTGCTTTATCTACCAAGCTACTGTGGATTCGGATAGCCAGCCCCTCAGTTGGATCAGCATTTGGCATACTCTGCTTCTCTCAGTCATTCTCCACATTTAGCAACCTTTGAATGGCTAAAAGAAGTAAAAGCAAAGATAAAAGAATATATATATATATATATATATATA
>NC_068986.1:60248053-60249060 GCF_001194135.2 Octopus bimaculoides | reverse complement strand
ATATATATATATATATATATATAGGTGGAGAACAATCACAGACAAAATACGCACACGCACACACATATGTAAACAGCTCACATGTGTGTATGTGTGTGTGTGAGTGCGTAAGTATGTATGACGGACTTCTTTCAGTTTCCGTCTGCCAAATCCACTCACAAGGCTTTGGTCGGCCCGAAACTATAGTAGAAGACACTAGCCCAAGGTATTACACAGTGAGACTGAATCCAGAACCACGTGGTTGGGAAGCAAACTTCTTACCACACAGCAATACTCGCGCCTTACCAATCGGACACACTGTTTGAAATCTTGTTAAGTAATTCACTGCTATGTTTAAATTCAATGAAGATGGAAATGAAAACTGAGAAATCTCTCAGGATCTTTCCTGTTTTGCTTTCACTTTTCAATTCCTTCAATTTTGTCCCAAATGATTTCAGATTTTGTGTATTGGTGTAGTTGAATATGCTAATTGTGGAAATGAAATTCATTTTGCTATAAATTTATAAATAAAAAGTTAATACCTATCAAAGTTTGCAAATTTTCCCAAGACACCTGAAGAAGGCTGGAGGGTATATCAGCCGAAAAGTTGTGTTAACAAACAAGATAAGGATAAATATCCGTCGAATGTAAATGATGTAAATAATGTACATAATTCCTCATCTCTTAAATATAGAACTGAAAAGAATATCTAGTTTAACACCAGGTCACAAAAAAAAAAAAATAGAAGTGTCATAGGTGTAACAAAATGTGTAGTAAGCAAATCTGAAAACCAAAATTTGCGCAAACGAACTAGGATGGGGGTGAGGAGAGGACTTTCGGAAAATTTACACGATCTGATTTTTTCCCTCATAACTTTCAGGAAAATGTATATCTTCCAATGAAATTATATAAATGCCTTTCAAACGGTATAGATTACAATTATAGAAAAAATTGTGGGGAAAAATTTTTTCCGAATGGGTAGAGAGAGAATTTTGGGAAAATTCACACGATCCGATTTTTTCCCTCAT
>NC_068986.1:60246294-60247598 GCF_001194135.2 Octopus bimaculoides | reverse complement strand
GGGATATGTATATGTATGATATATATGTGTGTATGTATGTATTTGTGTGTGTGTGTGTGTGTGTGTGTGTGCGTGTGTGTGTGTGTATGTGTGTGTGTGTGAAATCGAGTGGCTTAGTGATTATGGTGTTACACTCATGATCGTTTTGATTCCTGGACCGGGTGATGCATTGTATTCTTGACCAAAACATTTCACTTAACTTTGCTCTTGTCTACTCAGCTGGCAAAAATGAACAATCCTTCAACGTCCTGCTGTCTCATCCAGTGGGGGAACATACACGCCACAGAATCCAGGAAACTGGTCTTATGAGCTGATGGCATGGGGAGGACCTTTGATCCTTTTTGATATATCCTATCTTTTAATTGTTTCTATCATTAAAGTGTGGTCATGCTGGGCACCATCTTGAAGAATTTTTAGTCAAAGTTTTTAAAGCCCGGTACTTATTCTATAGGACTCATTTGCCGAACTGCTAAGTTACGGGGATGTAAACATACCAACACTGGTTGGGGATAAAAACACACAGACAACAAGAGTTCTACCAAATCCACGTACAAGGCTTTGGCTAGCCCGAGACTATAGTAAAAGACACTTGCCCAAGGTGTCATGTAGTGGGACTGAACCTGGAATCATGTTATTTGAGAAGCAAACTTATCATACAGCCACACCTGTGCATCCTATATATACATATATCTATATATATTATATATGTATGTGTGTGTGTATGCATGTACAGGGACAACTGACGAAGGGGTATACTCTTTATGTTGCATGTCTCGTTTCTCTGTTTATTTCAGTGTCCGAAAAAAGTTCGTTTTCTATGTTTTCGTCTTTATGTTTTCGTTTCTCATTGGGTTTAACGTTTTTTTTATGTCTTGTACCCATATATGCATGTATGTATAAATATAAATGTAGGTATGTACATATATGTATGGATATATGCATATATTTATATATTATTTATATCATTATTATATATATGTGTATATATGTATGTATATATATATGTATATATATATATATGTAGTTTTAGGGAAAATAACCAATTTTCAAGAACTCATCGATGAAAATCCACTATCACATATAGAAAAATTAATAATTAAAAGCACAATAAATGAGTATAATATAAAGTAAAGTAAATATCATAAGATAAATATAATAAAAAGATTACACGTGTTTCATAACCAATTTTCAAATAGAAAAGAAATTTAAATCGATTAAAATCAATTGAAATTATCGAAAATAAGTTCTATTCAAAAATATAGCTACTCGTCAAATCGTAAGTAGAACAATAATTAGATATATAT
>NC_068986.1:60234713-60245340 GCF_001194135.2 Octopus bimaculoides | reverse complement strand
ATATATATATATATATATATATATATATATACACACACATACTGCATATTACATATATATATATGTGTCTGTGTGTGCATGTATATATATATATATTTTAAAAAGTTAACAACACAACAAACAAAAGTTTACAAAAACATAACAAACAGAAACTATGTAGCTTATTCCTCATCACTCAAAAGATAGTTACAATTTCGCTACACACATACACACACACACATATATAATATCATCATCATCATCATCATCATTTAATCTCCATTGTCCATGCTGGCATGGGTTGAATGGTTTGAGTGGGGCTGAGGGGCTGAACCAGATTCTAGTCTGATTTGGCATGGTTTCAATGGCTGGATGCCTCTCCTAACACCAACCACTTCGAGAATGAATGGCATGGGTGTCACTTTGCATGACACCAATATCCTCCATGACTATGATTTCACTTGGTTTGATGGGGCTTCTCAAGCATGTCATTTGTCATTGCCTCTGTGAAGCCCAGTGTTCAGAAGGTGCTTTTTACATGCCACCAGCATGGGTGCTAGTAACGTGACACTAACATTAGCCACATTACCTCTAAGGCCCAACACTCGAAAAGTGCTTTTTATGTGCCACAGGCATGAATACCAGTTATGTGACACTAACATATACATATGTGCACATGCACACACACACACACACACATGCACACACGCACACACACATCATTATTATCATTTAATGTCTGTTGATGAGGATGGTTGTGTGTGTGTGTGTGTACATGCACGCATGTGTATATGTGGGTGTCACGTAACTGGCATGTAAAAAGCACCTTTCAAGTGTTGGGCCTTACTGAAGCAAACGTATATATATATCTTTATATATATATATATATATATATATATATATATATATATATATATATATATATATATATAGGGAAAGAGAGAGTGAATGAGAGGAATGATAGAAAGAGAAACATTTGCATACATATTTTTTATTAATGCGTGTAGCTCTCCTTTCACTCTCACACGTGCACGGACATATATATACATATACACATACACTCTCAAACCCTGCACTTGGAAGTGCATATAAGCATGTATATGTACTTGTATTTGTATGTGTGCATGTGTGCATGAACACATATGTCATTTAAGTATAAATTGGCCCTTTTAGCCTGTTTGTATGTCTGCTTTTCGTTTTTACATTTCCTTTCTTTCTGCCATTCAGTCTTCTCTCTCTCTCTCTCTCTCTCCGCTTCTCTTTCCCTTCATGTCTCTCTTAATAAGCTACTTGTTATTGTTTGACCTTACAAGTTATTAATGTCCCATTTACTCTGCCTGAAATAATGCCTTTGACATACCATAGTAATATTCAGTCTACTGGTGTTGATTGTTTCCTCTGCTTTCAGACTTCCGTTTTTTTCCTTCAACTTTGGGTTTGAATATTCAATCTTGTGAATATTTCAATGTTCTAAATATTTCATATCCTCAACATTTAGTCCTCCTCCAACCCAATTTTATGTTGTTGCCAACTCTTATGTTATCATCATAGTTGACAATCCATCCAACATGTACATCACTTGCCTTTTAACATAATCTTGATGGTATTTGTCAGCAATGATGACAGGATTTATATGTCTATTACTGTGATGTTAATATTTCATCTAACAAAAACCCTGTGGGTGACAGATTGGTGGTACAGTGCATGACAAAACACTTTACTAGATTTCTTTAAGTTTTAAGTTTGATTCCTGTTGGAATAAATTTTGTCTTTCATACTACTGGAGTCGATAAAATAGGTGTCAATTACTTTAATCAGTTTATGATATTTGGTTATGTTTCATTGCATTCTTTGTAAAATATGAATAAACTTCCCTTGTGAATGACTATACATAATTTGAAAGAAGTATTCACTGAAAACTGTTTAAATAATACTGAATGTATCTAGCTTTAGTGTATGAAAGTATCATTGTTTGCTTTTTATCCTTTTGATATTCGTTGTTTTCATAGTCCTATTCTCAGAACAGCTTTTATGTGTCACTTTCATGTCACGCTTATGCAGATCCTTGTATTTTAGGTACAGCCAGGCTTTGCCTTTCTTCCCAGATACCAGATGATGATAGAATAGTCCTCTTGGAATACAACCATCATCTATAATATGACAGATATGTTCAAGACATCAAAATAGTCATTGACACAAGAAGGGGAGCATAGAGATGCTTTTCATAGTATGTACATCAGCATTGCAGATCTTGTTCTGCTTTTAATTTTAAGCATTCTGCACAGACACCTTGTTTAGAATACATGACGTTGGTATTCTTGTAAAGAGTATTTTGTCCATAACTCACTGCTATAAAGAAATGTATTGAGAACACAAGCTCAGTATATGAGAATTTTTATTAATGACAGTAATTGTTTCAACACATCTAGCATCAACCCCTCATGGGTGGGACACTTAACAACTGGTTCAGGAGCATCTTGGTAGAGCAGATGAGTCTCTTTGGGTGATAAATAGATATAACTAATTAAATTTGTTGCTCACCACAAGGTCAAATTTATGTACTACTTTAGGTCTCTTGCATTTTTATCTTAATGCATATAAGTCCTTCATTGAGGACTGGAAGGGGTGTTTCAAGAGCTGCACAAAAAAGATACCAAAAAGATTTAGAGTGGAAACACATTCTTGCTTTACTTCACTTATCACTCCAAAATCCTTAAACATACTTCAAACTGCACAATGCCATGAAAAAAACCTCATGATGTTAGTAGGTTAGATGGACAACCAATAAATAGTAACATCTTAAAGGGGCTACTTCAACTGAAGACTCCAAAGGCTTTGTTGGGGTTATGAAGACTAAATACAAGGAGGTTGATTCTTCTCTCAACACTTATTGAAGTTGGTGCAATGAAAATATCATATCAGTAGTGAACCTCTTGGTTCGGAAGCCACATCACCATTCAGAACATACACTGTCAGTATTGGAAACCTTTGGAGAAACCATTCAAAGGAAGAGTTTGCCAACTATAATTATAAAAAAAAAAAACACAGATCATTGTTCTAGATTTGTACAGTTCCAGAATTCTGCTTCTAGTCATTAGTAGTTGTCTGTAAAAAGTAAGTTTTTGGAGGCTTGAAAGTCTTCTTTGACAGCAATGGCAAGATCTAAGCTGTGTTGTTCTCATTGACTGTATGCTTTTTTTCTTTCAAAAGTTTCTATTTTGGCAGTGTGAGTGACTGTTATAAGGTTATCCCTATGTTGTATGGTATTTTATGTTTTACAATTTCCTTGAATGGTGACTGAAAGAAATATGTTGAAGTAGGAAAACATTTCAGTGTTTGCTGCCTTTAGTACATTTTATGCATATCCCCTTTTGTTTATCTTGTGAAACTTCTCAGGTTGTAGCTTGACGAATGGTCTGTGTCATAAAGTATGTGTTTTGGTTATGACCGGGTCACCCAAAACTTCTTGATTAAGAAAGATATGGTCTAACTGTTGTTAGAGTAGAGACTGTTTGGTTTTATAGGATATTCTATTATGAGGCTAGTGACATGTAAGTTGTGATAGGAGCACATTAGAAGGTATTGACCATTTTCACTGACCAATTCTGTAGTGACATCAGCAAATGTATCAACTTTCAGAATCAGATCCGTCTCTGTCATTGAAGTTGCCTAATTTTGTTGAGGGTTCTTTGAAAGAAATACTTTGATGCAGCTGGCTTGTCAACTGTAAGATTTATCCTTAACATCATTAGTAGCAATGATTATAAGGATAAAAATCATGCACTGTTGTAGAAGTCGGCTGCAAGTGGATGTGAATGTACAATCAAAAGTCCAGGAAGAAGAGAACATTTATGGCAAATTAATGTGGAACTTACATTCTCATTTGTACCCATCATCACAGGTGCATTAGGTTGGGTGCCAAAAAATTTACACAAAAACCTAAAAATACATGGTTTCATGGAAAAAGAGCAAAAGAAACTGATGCAGATTCTCCAAATTCAATCTATTAGTGGCACAGTGAAGTTTTGTAAGACATTCCAAAAATTCTCCATCTGAAAATCTTATGTGAACATATGCACGCATAGGTGTATGTATCGACAGTTCAACCAACATACCAACTCACATCCACATATTTACAAACACCAGGAACTCACTTAACTCAAAAAGTTTTGTTGCTTTGTTAGTAACTGGCTTGAACTCTCTCAAAAACTCAAAGAAAAACTATACATAAATACATACATAATGCAGATCTTTAACTCATATTCTACAACTGATCATACTGGGGATTATAAAAATCTGCAAGACCTTCTTAAGATTTAAGGGATGATGGTTAAAAAAAGTTACTTTCTTTCACAATCTTGCTACCAAGTAGGTGGCCGGTCAAAATTTACTCTAATATAAGTGTCAAGAGTAGAATCAGCCTACACACACACACACACACACACACACACACACACACCGTTAAAGTAGATAGATAAATATGTAGGTAGGTAGGCAGGCATGTAGATAGGAAAGAAGATAGAATTTATTTAGAGGATATGAATCAAAATACATCAACATAAACATCAGTTTATATAAGAGAGACAGCACTGAACATGTTGCCATTCCAAATATATAAATTTCTAAACCCATGGAGAAGACACATGTACATATGCATATCTGTTTCTATTCATATACATAAAGTATTGTACCAAGTACTTATATAAGAAGGAAACATTTTCCTTTTATTGATTAAAGCTGCTTTATGCCATGTATGTCACTTGTTTATTAAATTAGTTTTCTTTCAACCGAAACATCTTGTAGTTCAAACAATTGCACATTGTGATGTTGTTTACAATTCTATAAAATATTTTCTTTCTACAATTGTCTTGTTTATTCCATATTTTGGTTAGTTGAAGCCAAAATAGCAATTGAAGTTATTTAATTTTTATCTATATTGTACATTAATATATATTGTTAACTCTGTACTCATCAAATTTTAATCAAAGGAGGATTTTTTTGTCAAAATAACAATATATGAATAGATAAGAACCTCAACTGAAGGTAATTCACTCTATTTACATCTCAAATATTCATTATCAAAGACATGAATAGCTCATAATCTCATTCACCAGACAGTTCAATGTGTGAATTTGCGAAAGTCCTTCAAATCATTTCCTATCATCTTAAAAATAGGGGTCACATTCTGTAGTATAATTCCAAATAAATAAGATTGAGTGAATCTTTTTATGAATCTAATTTATGTGAGTGTGCTATTTCAAAAAAATCTGCCAAATTGTGAAAATTACCTGGCAATGACAGGATACTAAGCTAGTACATATACATATGCATATATATATATATATATATATATATGAGAAACAAGTTAAAAATAATGGTTATTACATATTTCTTTATGGCCAAATTTGTTCTAATAAAGGAATACTATGTAATGATCATTATTTTAAACTTGTTTCTTATATATCACTGTGTAAAAACCAATTTGTCTGGAGCCCATCCATAGATTTACAATATAGAATTGTGATGAACCATAAGCTTGGACCCTACCAAAAGATTACCTGGAGTTCTTCACTTATCTAAGTAATATTATTAGCTCTGTGTACCAATAGAGAGCTTATCAAATATTTTGCCCGGATTGATAATACCTCACTATTTGTTCACACACATATATATATATATATATATCAAATTGACAAATTCTGAGGGTGGATGAGCTTTATACTGTACTCTGCCACATTCTTAATGGAACACACCATCATGTAAAAAGCACCATTCAAGCGTGATCATTGCCAGTGTCACCTGACTGGCTCCTGTGCTGGTGGCACGTAAAAAACACCACGTGAGCATGGTCATTGCCAGTGCCGCCGGACTGCACAGGTGCAGGTAGCACATAAAAAGCACCATTTGAGCATGGCCAATGCCAGTACCGCCTGACTGGCCCTCGTGCCAGTGGCATGTAAAAGCACCCACTACACTCTCGGAGTGGTTGGCATTAGGAAGAGCATCCTGCTGTAGAATCTTTGCCAGATCAAATTGGAGCCTGGTGCAGCCTTCTGGCTTGCCAGCCCTTAGTCAAAACGTCCAACCCATGCCAACATGGAAAGAGGACGTTAAACGATCGTGATGATGATGAGATATATATATATTCTTTCTTTTATTATTCTTTTACTTGTTTCAGTCATTTGACTGCAGCCATGCTCGGGCACCACCTTGGAGCGTTTTAGTTGAACAAATCGACTCTCGTACTTATTTTTTTAAAGCCTAGTACTTATTCTATTGGTTTTTTTTTGCTGAACTGCTAAGTTAATAAGACATAAACACCCCACCCCCAGTTGTGGTAGGGGATGAACACAGATACAGAGCCATACACTCATAGATATATACATATATACATATGGTAAATGAAAGCTGGAAAATGGAATATGCAAGAATTTTTATTAATCATTTTATTAATCATTGTTTCAACACATCTAGCATTGATCCCTCAAGGGTGAGATACTTAACAACTGGTTCAGGAGCATCTGACAGCGAAGATGAGTCTCTTCGGATGATAGATAGATATAACTTATTAAAATGTATCTTCTCATTTCATAGAAAGAAAAGCAGCAAAATAAAGGATATATTTTCATTTATATATAAGATCAAAAATAAAATAACAGAAAGAAGCGAACACATAATACAGCAAGAAAAGTATTAAAAGTAACTAACAGATGTGGATGTATAAATGCCCTCACACAAGCTGCATGGTGCATGTACACACGCTCATACAAGCATCCATTAAAATGTAAGCAAACGCACATGTGTGGTATGGTGCACACACGTTCATATAGTGAGTTAAATAGCTACTTGGTGTTTATAAGAATGGGGAGGTTACAGCTAAACTTAATTCATCCATGCCTTAAAGTAAATTATGCTGACAGTTACTCAAATTCATTCCCACTGCATTGTGCGAAAGTACATTTATATGCATGTAGGCATCTTGAGAGTCTTTCAGAAATTCTGTTAATGATCTTCTCATTGGTCCACAGAATAGACAGGGTTTCCTCAGAGCAGTTGGCATCTCTTGGAAATTATATTGTATGGTTTTGCGTTTCTTACTATTGACTAAGTTATGTTATACTTAATTTTTATCTTCCTGAAGTTGCCACACAAAATTGACCAAAGGTGTTGAATGTCTCTTATTGATTCTCTTGAAGCTGGCAACATGGTTGCGATAATGATTCTCAAATGAATTAGCCATCTGCTCAATGTAAACATACAGCTCTCCTCCTTGTGTGCACGGTACATTTATATACAAGATTTGTACTTATACAGAGGTTCATCAACAGGCATTTTGATTTTCCTCTGCATGAGCACTTATCATATTTATTTGTATATATGGCAGTTCTGACTTCATTTTCTGATGTTGTTACCATGTTAGCTTTATCATAATTATTTCTACTACCCCAATTCTTTCCACACAGCCATGCCTGAATGAATAATACTAATAAATTTTCCAACTTCTTTTTTTTGTTATACAATTACTCTACAAATAATAATAATATGTATTTTGACAAACATACAGCAGCAACTGAGACTACATATTTGATTCTAATAATGGAATAGCAGTTGTGCTTCAAAATGAAACAGCTGGGATTTATCCTAACTACCTATACACACACACATACATGCACACACTCATAATTATATATACATATTTATAGATATAGAGAAATGACAGAAAATGGAGTTAACAACATCCTTCATTCAAAGTCACTACAATTGTTTCTATGCATTCTCACACCTATAGCTCATAGGTGGGATGTTGGTTAGCTATTATCTGACATCCCAGGTGTAGAATGTGCTTCTCAGGTGATTTTGTTTTAATAAGTACCTTGTTAGATACTCTCAGCAGTTCACAGACAGACACACTTACAATCAAAATACATAGATAAAAAATAAACAAAGGACAATAAAAACAAGAATATAAATGATAATAAAAATAATAAAAGGGTTCGGTTGACTATAAACTTCTGTTCTGACTAAAGGTCAGAATGAAAGAATTAGACTAGAAAATAAAGTGAAGAAGAAAAACATGTTTAAATATGATAAAGTGACAAGTGGGTTGCAACTGACCATTTCAGCACATGTCAACCATTTCCTTCTCTCCTTTATGGACCCAAATTACCTTCTTTCTGCACCAATAAAACATCTATCCCATCATAAGCCTAAGATGAGTCTCTATTTAGAGTCAATTTATTACCATCCAGTTTTAATATATTTCATGGAAACAATAAGAAACAATAGACTACTATGTATGCTTACCCACCCAACTCTTGCATGGTCCAGACAGCCTCCTACAAGTTAGTCTGCATTGTTTTCAGTGAAACATGGGCTCTGACTGCTGAGGACATGTGTAGGCTTGTAAGAAATGAAGCTAGTATACTCCACTGGATGTTTAATGTTAGTGGTGCAGGCATAACAGAATGTAAGCATCCTGAGAGAAAAGTTGGACATAAGAAGCATCAGATGTAGTGTGCAAGAGAGACGACTGTGTTGGTATGGTAATGTGATGTATATGGATGAGGACAGTTGTGTAAAGAAGTGTTGCACTCTAATAGTGGAGAGAACCTGTGGAAACGGTAGACCCAGGAAAACATGGGATGAAGTGGTGAAGCATGATCTTCAAATGTTGGGCCTCACAGAGACAATGACAAGCAATCAAAACCTTTGGAGATACGCTCCATCAAGCCAAGTGAGATCATAGTTGTGACCGATGCCAGTGTCCTTTAACTGGTCTGTTAAAAGCACCCTTCAATCGCTGGGCGTTATGCTGTGCTTGTGAAGACCTGTCAAACTGAGTGAAATTGTAGTCATGGCTGATGCCAGTGCTGTCTGACTGGCACCCATGCCGGTGGTATGTAGAAAGCACCATTTGTGCATTGGGCCTCATGGAGGCAGTGACAGGTGACCAAGACCCTTGGCGATATATCATATTTGTGTTGACCTGTCAAGACGAGTGAAACCATAGTCGTGGCCAGTAATTTCAGGGGAGGAGGTAATTGATCACATCGACCCCAGTGCTCAAGTAGTACTTATTTTATTGACCAAGGCAAAGTTGACCTCAGCAGAATTTGAACTCAGAATATAAAAACAGATGAAATGTTACTAGGCATTTTGCCCAGTGTGTTAACCACTCTGCCAGCTCAATGCCTTAAATACATGCAATAAATAGAAAGAAACTGAAGTAGGTTGAATAGAAAGCATTGAAGTAGGTTAAACAGAAAGAGTTTCAAAAGTTAACTGCTCTTATAAAACTGTGAAAATGAACATTTCAGTCTATGGTTGCATCTTATAAGTCTCTTAGAGTACCAGTTCACCAAATTTTCTGTGGTCAAGAAAATGCATAGGGAAATAAGAGCGTTGTTTACACTAACGTGTGGAATGTCAATTACAACTGCATTAGGAAAGATTGCTGCTGTTACATAACACTAGGGAATTTGAATGGGTTAATGGTACCTACATAACTGGACTTTTCTCAGACTGTTCTTTTCTTCTGAAGATGGGCTTTGTGCCTGAAATATAAAGGTTCTATTAAACTTTCTACATTATCTGAAGGTTTCTATTTTCTCTCTTTTTATCTTCTTTAGAATGCAGAGGGATTCTTCAGAACAAAGATTGCAAGATCTTGTGAATGTATTTATAGGGATATGCATTGTTTATTATAGACCATGTGATATTGCATTGCAATCTATCCGTTTGTCTCCAGACCAGTGACATGCAATATCTCTTATTAATGCTTTTGGATGATTCAATTGGGTTCTGATATCTGCTTTTAAAGGATTCCACAGTCACACCAATATACACAAATGCACCTGCTAGGGTACACACTGTGCATCTGTATTTCAGGTTCTTCTGAAGGCATTCATTTTGCAGAGGACATGCACTAATGTCACTGAAACTACAGTTGTTTATCACACTTCTTTCCACTGGAATAATTCTTCCATTCCTAATTAGGAGAAATAGATTGAAAGGTATAATGAATAAACATTCCAATCGGTTAAAACAAGTTTATATCATTCCCAAATTATCAAAAATCGAATATAAATATATATTAAAATAATAGGGCACCCAATGGTAAAACCCAATAGTATAAAATATACATATATACACGAATAAAAGGTGATAAAACTTAAAAGGGTAATATGAGTGAAGTTGAATGAAGAAAAATATATGGAATAAATTCATGCATGATAAAGGTGTCTAAAAATTTAAGGCTACTGAGGTAAAATGACATAAATATAAATATATAAAAAAACAAGAGTATAAATATAAAAAATAAAGTGTAATATTTTTTATATTTATACTCTTGTATTTTTGTATATTTATATTTATGTCATTTTACCTCAGTAGCCTTAAATTTTTAGACACCTTTATCATGCATGAATTTATTCCATATATTTCTCTTCATTCAACTTCACTCATATTACCCTTTTAAGTTTTATCACCTTTTATTCGTGTATATATGTATATTTTATACTATTGGGTTTTACCATTGGGTGCTCTATTATTTTAATATATATTTATATTCGATTTTTGATAATTTGGAAATGATATAAAGTTGTTTTGATCGATTGGAGTGTTTATTCATTATACCTTTCAATTCATA
>NC_068986.1:60232218-60234640 GCF_001194135.2 Octopus bimaculoides | reverse complement strand
ATATATATATATATATATACATATATAATTTTGAGAAAACCAACTATTAACAAACTCAACAATGAAAAATGTCATTCAAAAACACCTAGAAAACCAAATACACCACAAAACCCTATTCCAAAATTCAATAAATTACACAATCAATAAATAGCAAAAATGTGAAAAACAGAGTTAGAATTCCTTTGAGTAACATATATATATATATATATATATATAAATGTAATTGTAAGAGAGAACAAACATTAAGGCAACGCAAACATCTCAAGTCATATACAATATTACCATTGGAAAAAATTCAGTCTTACAGCTGTTTCTGGGATATCTTCGTGTATAGGATATTACATCATCAGAGACAAATAGGGAAAATGAGAAAGGTACATATTAATGAGATGATGACATAGAAGAAGAGAGTAAAAAAATAAGGAGATTGAGAGAAAGAAGCAAAAAGAAGCATAAAAGTTCATAGTCAATTTTCCAAAGTTGTAGAAACAAGAGCATAAGTCCTTAGGTGCAATCTTGTGTAAATCCATGTGAGTTAAAATCCTGACATAAAAAACACGAACATGTCAACGTTCAGTAACAGAATGGTACCAGAAGTGGCTGCTAAATGGTAAAAGGAAAGAAAAGAAAAGAAATAAAAAGAGAGGTAAATAAAGTGAGGGGGGAGATTTAAGGATTGGCTTCAGGATAAAGCAAGGTGTATAGGTGTATGGTGTCTAAGAGTTGTGTATGGGGAAGCCAAGAATATAAGAGAGAGGATGAGGAGGTAGAGGAAGATGGTATAAAAATATAGAGCAAAATGAAAGGAATTTTAAAGAGAGTAGTAGGTGTCTATAGTAGTCTTAAAGTCTATAGGTGTTTGGAAGGAAATCTAGTAATGAACGCTTGTGTCCGTTTTGGCTAAGGTCAGTGGCTGTAGAGTTATTTTTAGTAATAGAGTTATGGGTGTGTCGGTAGTCGAGAATGGAGGAGTTAGTTGAATGTTAAATTATTTATGAGTGAGAGTTAGATATTAGGGGATTTATATTAGGAGATTTATTGGGTTAAGGTTTAAAAATAAACTAAGGATAAATTAAAAAATTAATATTTATCTCATAAAGTGATGAGGTAAGGTAGACAGAAGAGATGTAAGATATAAGGTGGAAATAAGAGATATAGACTCTGCTTAAAAAGAAGACCTCAAAATTTTAACCCACAACTCACCACAATTGCTTAATAAATACAACGAAGCCTTCACTATATGTAAGCACAAATTCTTCTACACTTTTAACCCACATAGATCTTTGCAAGATTGCACCTAAGGACTTATGCTCTTGTTTCTACAACTTCGGGAAGTTGAACTATTAATTTTTATGCTTCTTTTTTCTTCTTTCTCTCAATCTCCTTATTTTTTTACACCCTTCGTCTTTGTCATCATCTCATTAATATATATCACTCTCATTTTCCTTATTTTTCTCTATTTGTCTCTGATGATGGAATATCCTATACTCGGAGATATCCCACAAACAGCTTTAAATTTTTTCCAATGCTAATATTGTATATGACTTGAGATGTTTGCCTTCCCTTAATGTTTGCTGTCCTCTAACAATTATATATCTGCTGCATCAGAAATCTGCAATGGCTCCACCTTTCCCTATTCTTCTCTCCCTTTCACCGTTCCTTCTCTCTCTCTCTCTCACTCCTCCTCTTCCTCCTTGACTCTCTCGTCGCTGACACGTGACGAAACGGGTTCTTTCTTTCTGCCCACTGGTCATCCTAAAGAACAGACGTGTTTTTTTTTGTCTCTTCTATCATGGCACTTAGCGTTCATAATAATTTTTCTATCATCTTGGCTCAACAGCCATCACCGTTTGATTTCACTGTCAAGTTCTCACTGTTTTGTTTTTAGTGTTTTTATTGTTTTTACTGTCTTGTTTTCACTGTCCTGTTCTTGTTAACACTTTCACCTTCTGCAAAAAATTCCAAATTTTATTTAATTTGCTTTGCGGGAAGGACTGTTCCAACGAAGCCGTGTATTGTCCTTGCTTTCGAAAAGCGGAGTAGATGGAACAGGGACAACTGACGAAGGGATATGCTCTGTATGTTGCATGTCTCGTTTCTCTGTTTGTTTTTTTTTCTTTGTTCGAAAAAAGTTCGTTTTATGTTTTCGTTTCTCATTGTGATTAACGTTTTTTTTTATGTCCTGTACCCATATATGCATGTATGTATAGATACAGACGTAGGTATGTACATATATGTATGGATATATGCATATATCTATATATTATTTATATTATATATATATAAATATATATATATATATATATATATATCATAAGGTGTTTAAACTTTTAAATTTTCATATTCGATATATCGAATTTGAAGTCTCTGTCTCTTTTGAATATGAAAATTTAAAAGTTTAAAAACCTTATGATATAAGTAT
>NC_068986.1:60229548-60230370 GCF_001194135.2 Octopus bimaculoides | reverse complement strand
TTATGTTTTCGTTTCTCATTGTGATTAACGTTTTTTTTTATGTCCTGTACCCATATATGCATGTATGTATAGATACAGACGTAGGTATGTACATATATGTATATATACGTGCATATATGGGTACAGGACGTCAAAAAACGTGACCAAATAAGAAACGAGAACATAAAAACGAAAAACATGGAAAACGAACTTTTCTTTCGAACAACGAAAAAAACAAATAGGGAAACGAGACAGGCAACATAAAGAACATTTCCTTCATCAATTGTCCCGTTTTATCTACTCCACGTTTCGGACGTAGAGACAAGTCGCGACTTCGTTAAAACAGTCGTTCCTGCAAAGCAAATTTTAAAAAATGAGGATTTACGGATGGTTAAAGTGGTGACAAAAACAGGACAGTGAGAACAAAGCAGTAAAAACAAACGGTAAGGGCTTTTAAGCCATAACGAGGTGAAGTGGTGAACGCTGGAGAAACTAGCTTTGAGAAGAGACAGGGGAAAGCACGTCTTGTCTTTAGGAAGGAAGTGGAAGAAAGAAAGATAGCCGTTGGTCACGTGTGAGCAACGAGAAAGTCAAGTAGGAAGATATATATATATATATATATAAAAGAATGAGATAAAGAGACCAATGGCATAAGTAAAATTATATTTTATATAAAATATAATTTTACTTATGCCATTGGTCTCTTTACCTCATTCTTTTTTGTATATACACACGCTAATACACGACCCATGTTATATTCCCCATTCATGTTACAACCACATCTGGGGCAAAACTAGTCGGTATACAGCACTTACTCGGTACTACCTGTATCTTTAGGGTCTG
>NC_068986.1:60227189-60228590 GCF_001194135.2 Octopus bimaculoides | reverse complement strand
TGGATTTCAATTGTTTATGCACCAATATGTGTGTGTGTGTGTGTATATATATATATATCCAAAATTTTAAATTTAAAAGAGAGTTTTGACGCTAATATCCATTATTATTGAAATTTATTCCTATGTCAACATTTCTGTATAAGGCTATATTTAACTGTCAAATTCAAGTCAAACATATAAATTGCCTTACACATCTTCAGGGGAAAAAAGGTTAAGAACAAAAGGTAAACACCAAAACATCGTCTCTAAGTCCAGTCCATATTCAAATTTCTCCTTAAATAACTCGTTAAATAAATTCCTCCTTAAATAAAGGTCCGTTAAGGGGAGACAACCCCTCATAATATTATCAATGATATTAATAATGTTATTAATAAATTATAAACAATCCCCTATTACAATGGAAATCTATACTATATTATCTCTAGAAGCTTTTGCAAAAAAAAAAAACACAACTGTTATTGGTAAATTATACATTGATATGACATGCCTTAAGACCTAATATTATACTATAATGTACTATAATACCCGGTCATATTGCAATTTATTTAAACCAGAGAAATGTGTGTCTTGGAAAATGTGTACATCTTAAAGCATTATTAGTTAGTTTATTTATCAACTTACCCTAAGAGAATAATATGAAATATAGTTCTAAATTACATAACGAACAATATCTCCTACCCTTGTCGTACGGGAAAGACCTCCCGATGACCGACCATTCTAACGAATATTGCTTTTTTGTTCTTTCAGTTCCCAAATTAATTTACTAAGACTAGTGCTTGCTATTTTACTTCTCTCTCTAAAGGTACTATAATGATTAGATAATCTTTTACAGATTTGTCCCGAAGTACACCCCAAGTATCGGCTAACATCTGTCTGAGTCCTTACCTTACATTGATAAACTACATTTCTAACTCTCGTATTAGGGCCTTCAAACTTCAATCTTCTGGGGTTGACCTCTGTTACTGTAATCATATTCCGATTATTACTATTATTATTGTTATTATTATTATTATTATTATCATTTATATCAGAGTTCATACCGCTATCCACTCCTATTCCTTTTGATTTAAGTATTTTAAAATTATGAGCTGCAATTATTTGGGCTAAGTTCATAGTGTTTGAAAAACCAAATCTAATGGTATGTGTATTAATAATTTTACCATAGTATGAATTCTTTGGGAAATATCTGCTTATCACCTCTCTAAACTGTGCAATCAAGTTAGATTTAACATTCCTACCAAAAGGGATTATGAACCAAACATTATCATATTTAGTATTATCACAGTCACTAGTATAATTCTTAAAAAAATTTAAATTACCTATGTTGCGTTTATGGATATGTATATATATGTATATACTCTTTTACTCTTTTATTTGTGTCAGTCATTTGACTGCGGCCAT
>NC_068986.1:60224676-60226612 GCF_001194135.2 Octopus bimaculoides | reverse complement strand
GAGAGAAAATTAACATATTGAGAACGTTTCTTGGCCAAAATCGTAATCTCACGTATCGAAAACATAGGAATCGGAAGAAATTTAAGAAAAAAATAAGGGCGGGGTGGGGGCGCAAATGTCACATTGGACATGCTAGAAACAACAGGTAAAGGACAGGATTTCTCGGAAAACTTACTTTTAAGTTTATATCGAAGACCAGGTCTTTAAATACGCAAACACAAATTACAGAATAGTGATTTCAATTAAATTTGAGCTGTAATTTTGCGTGTGCACACAGCAAGAAATAACATAATTCATACAGAAGTTTTACCTAGAGTGTGTGTGTGTATGTGTGTGACTAAGGAAGTTATATTATGGCATTCTTTCGTTTGAAGCAGCAAAGTTGTCAACTCGATCATATGGGATCATATGATTTTTCATTAATTTCCACAAAAATGTTTTATTTCTTATGCTTTAAAGAGGGCAGAAATTGAAACACAGGAGGAAGTGAAAAGGCGACATTTGCTTTGAAGTGAGAGCAGAAAATGAAATAAAGGAGAAAGAGAAAGATATATGTACGTGTATATGAAATGGATGTGTGCGTGTATGTATGCATGTGTTAAAGAGAGAGGGACTGAGCGAGTAAAGATGTGTTGTCATGTTTGTATTTTTTGCATTTATGTCTAAGTGGCACTCACTCGCTCTCTCTTTCTCCCCTCTCTCTCCCTCTCTCACACACACATACATCTTTATATACACGTACATAAATACATATGCATACATCGTTTTTGTATGTCTGTGTGCGTGTGAAAGAGAGAGGGAGAGAGCGAGTTAGTGACTGTATTTCCTCAGAACATATAGAGAAATAGATGTCTTTTAACGAATTTTTTTGGTTATGGCTTTTTTAATTAAATGTTTATGCGTACATTTTCATGAATGTTTGTCTGAGTAGAATTCTACGGACACATGATACATCAGACGAAAGTGAAACATTAGAAGCAAATCGAAATATTGCCCAAATTTACCTCAAAATTGTGCAACCTGACCTATTTTTATGAAGTGCCCTGTCCGTTATGCTCCAAAGGTGTTCAATAGGATTCTTATCTGGTGACGAGCTTGGCCATGAAAGCTTCTTAATGCCATTCTCTTCTACCCAATCTTGGGTCTTTTTACCTACCTACCTATCTACCTACCTACCTACCTACCTACCTACCTAGCTAGCTACCTACCTAGCTACCTACATACCTACCTACCTACCTACCTACCTACCTACCTACCTACCTACATACCTACCTACCTACCTACCTACCTACATACCTACCTACCTACCTACCTACATACCTACCTACATACCTACCTATACACCTACCTACCTACTTACCGATTGCTACCTGAAGATTCATCCAACCCATACCAGCATGAAAAGAAATGGATACAAAAATTGATGATGATGATGATGACGACGATATATATATGTATGCACAAATTACTTTTGCAATTAATGACTTCCTAATTTTGGCATTTTATTTTGGTCCTTGCTAATTGTAGAACATCCAATGTGAAGGCCTCCAGTATAACACAGAGTCAGAATGTGCTGCTGCTACTGTACAGAACCAACGTGAGAATATAAATAGCTGTGATGGAGAATGGCAAGATGCAAGCAAAGATGAAAAGAAACATGATGAGAAAGATGATGAGGATAGTAAAGAAGTGGACAGAGAAGTTAAAGAAAAAAACAGAGCAATGAAAGGGCGGTTCAGACAAAATGATATACCAAAAGATGCAATACAACAACAGAAAAACCAGAACAATGATGACAGCCTTGCAGAAGCACAGATGATACAAGCTACAGAAGATGGTGATATTTTTGCAGAAGCACTCTTTCATACTGGGAATGACATTTCTTTGGTAATTTTCTATTATTTCATATACTTAAATATATATATATATATATATA
>NC_068986.1:60217978-60223931 GCF_001194135.2 Octopus bimaculoides | reverse complement strand
ATATATAATTATAATTTAGAGTATGTAAGAGATACCACCACGCTGGAAATAGTTGTCAAAACTTGACTCTAAAACCACATTAAATGTTCATATAGCACCAGGAGAGAAGACGAAGAGACAAAATGAACTAGCAAAAAATTGCTGGATAATTCCAGATCCCGGATTTCTGGCTCTACATAAGAAATGCTCTGCCTTCATCTGTGGAATACACTCAGAAAAGCACATAAATACAAATATATCTATATACAACATATGATATACTTACATATCCGAACGTATACATACATATATATGCACGTATGCACATAACCAGTTTGAATTGCCCGCCTAAAAACTCCTCGTGCGATATGGTCAGAATATCACCGCAGTGAATATAATGACGAAATAAATATGTATATATAAATATATATATATATATATAAATATATATATATATATATATATATATATATATATATATATATATATATATATATATATATATATATATATATATATGGATATATCTGCACAAATACATATATATAGATGTATATAGATATACATGTATATATATACATGTATATGTATAGATGAATATGCAAAGATGTATATGTATAGATGTATATATATAGATATAGATGTATATGTGTAGACGTATATATATAGATGTACATGTAATATGTACATATATATATACACATACATACATGCATACATATATACACCCATACGCACACACATACATATATTCATAGGTGCAGGTGTGGCTGTGTGGTAAGAAACTTGGTTCCAAAACACATGGTCCTGGGTTCAGTACCACTGTGTAGTGACTTGGCATGTGTCTTCTGCTATAGCCTCAGACAAACCAAAGCCTTGTGAGTGGATTTTGTAGACAGAAACTGAAAGAAATCAATCGTATATATATGTATATATATATATATGTAAGTGTATGTGTGTCTTTGTCTCTGTGTTTCTCCCTCATCATTGCTTCACAACTGCTGTTCGTTTCTTTACATCTCCATAACTTACTGGTTTGACAAGAAGAAACTCATAGAGTAAGTACCAGGCTTATCAAAATAAAAAGAAACACTAGGCAGTGTCTCATTTTTGTTTGTCCACTGAGTTATATCTATCAATCTATCTTTTTGTGTGTGTGTTTGTGTGTATCTGTGTATATATATATATATATATATATATATATATATATATATATATATATATATAACACACACACATACATGTATGTATATGTGCATATTCATATGTATTATATAAAAGTCAATGTCTTTATTTGTGTTCGTGTGTTACTTATACATGCGAAAACTACTGCACCGATCCTAATGAAATTTGAAACACAAAATCCAAGCCTACGGAGAAGGGCAATACTGTGTTTCATACAATTTCATGGACCAAAATTACTGAATAGATCCTTATGATATTTGGAACTTACATTCAATGCATAAGGGTGGGTATAAAGCAGTGTTCGCTTTGAATTTGAGATGGCTTAAAGGGAGAAGAACCCCCATGAAAATTCATAAATTTTCCATGTTGATGAAATTTCAACCATGGGTAATTGACACAGATCAAGAAGTATTGTCAAACTTTCTACTTCTCATGAGGATTCTAACACCCACTAATGGGGACATTAACTCCCAAATTTTAGTCATTTTTATTGATCTAAAACTAGGTCAAAAGTACTGAATGGATCTTTATGAAATTTGGAAATTATATTCTATGCATAAGGGACATAACCTCCATGAAAATTCATATATTTTTGCTGTTGATGAAATTTTAACCATAGATATTAGACACAAATGAAGTAATATTTCTAAAATTTCATCTTCTTGGAAGTTAGAAAGTCCGCATCATGGGGGCTTAACACCTACAATTTAGTCATTTTATCTAAGCAAAAACGAATATAGTTGTACTCATGGAAACTGTAGGGTCACCCGAGCATAAAAGATGAGCGTTATTTATAATTCAATGGTACAACAGTGTAAGAGTTTGCTTTGAGGTATACTTAGATTGTGATTTCTGCAATGTGGTGCGTAAATAGCCAAGTAAATGAGAGGAATCTTTGCCTCCACTGATTCAGTTGCAAAATGTTCAGTAAAGTTATTTGGTTGCAGACCTCCTTTGAGTCATTTTATTATCACTGGGTCACACATACTTCCCCGATGGTAACATTGATTTCAAGGCCTTCCCAGATGAGTGACTGGTTATTGAAAGACACTTATAGATTGTAAATTTATTCTGTCCAGTTGGTATAGTGGTCATTTGCAAACTCCAGAGGTGACACTTTCAATTCCCCTTAGCCCTCACGTCACACAGTTGTTAATGTTTGAGTTGGGTCATGCCCTTTGAATTGCTATAGATCCATAATACATCTTACAGCTGTGCCTGTCACCTGTATGGTGAGGAATCCTACATTGGGGAGTAATAACGACTAGTGTAGGGTAGCTAACTGCTTATTGTGATCATCCATCTGTTGGTTTCCTGTAGCTTTGCTCTCCTTTACAAATCCAGTGAACATACATCTATTTCCTATTTCAAAGAAATTCAAACAATATATATAAGACCCAAGTTAAAAAGATTCTCAACAATTCAACTCCTCTAGTTGACATTAAGACACCCACCCCCAATAGGGGCCTTAACTCCCACATTTCAGAGCTCCATTACCTCCATATTTCTGGTGCAAAATCCTTTTAACAAGTTCTACTGGAATTTTGGAATCTGTGCATAAAGATCAATAGTATGGGATACATGTGTCATGATTAAAATTTTTTAGTGTGTGTAAAGAGGGAAAGAACCCTTATCTGCAATTTTGATGAAATTCGAATCATAGGTATTTCAGTTCATTAGTGAAAATATAGCAGAGAAGTCTAATTCTCCAATTGTATGTAACACGGGCAATGCCGGGTATCTTTGCTAGCATTTTATAGTTTGCAACTTACCAAACAGATGGGACTCTGTTGTCAATAATGAGGAGCGATATCATCTTGATTATATATATATCAATTAAGACACTAGAAGGATTTATTTGTTTTCCATCTTGAAATGTAATAGGCCTTCCCTATGTAGAGGTGTGAATGTGCGCGCACACACACACACACACACACACACACACACACACACACACACACACACACACACACACAGATATATATATATATGTATATGTGGTTTAAAAGATACAAAAAACAAGAGACAGAGACAGGTGAGGGAAGATAAACAGTGTATTAGTTTGGCACTCAGGAAAAATGGAAGAAATCTTTGATGCGTTAAGCCTATAGAAAGGAACTAGCAGTATAACCCGACGTTGTCCGGGTGTGACTCATTACGCCATCTACGATAAGTCTTGCTAGGTGAAAATCAACTAAAAAAGAAAGCCTTACAACAAAAAACCCTTATGATGTAAATATGTTCATTATTCAAAAGACGATGAAATTAATAGGGAAAGTCTGAAGGCTGTTTTGCGTAACATTATTAAGTGTACGTAAATTTCATCCGTGTAATTGGCTATAGAAATGCTTGTGCAAAACAACTTTTTGCGCTGCCCTGATTATACATAGCAGGGTAATCCCTTTTCGCAGGAGCTAGGACGGCAATTTCTGATGAAGCAATTGCTGGTGATCTGTTGCTACACAGTTCTGCCAGGGTTCTATCAGATTGGGCAGTAGATGCTGATGTACCATTTTGCATTATGTTCAAAGTAGCTTCTGGAATGTGGTGAATTGCTGCAGTCTGTTGCTGTCATTTTAAACCAGTTGCTTTCTTTCCCCAGCAAGCTCTCTTCTTTAGAGGCATAATCTATGTATATATTAAACAGAGCAACAAAAGTTATAACAGATGGCAGGGTCAGTAGTTTTCACATTTCGGTAATTTTTCAGATTAACACCCGCACGATTACCTAACCCTAATCCTAAAACCCTAAACCTAAACCCTAAACCCTAACTCTAAACCCTAACCCTAAAACCCTAACCCTGACCCTAAAACCGTAACCGTAACACTAATCCTAACCCTAACCCTAACCCTAAACCCTAACCCTAAACCCTAACCCTAACCATAACCCTAACACCCTAGTGAAAATCGTGCGGGTGTTAATCTGAAAAATTACCCACATTTCTAATGAAGTTCACTGATTTTGCAATGTGTTGTCCTGTCTACATAAACTCTGTAGTTTGTATATTTACAAAACATTGACGAACATGAGTTATATTGTAGTGAATGCTTGTGTGTATGTGTGCATGTATGCATTTGAGAGAGTGAGCGAGAAGAGGGAGAGAGGAAGAGAGAGAGAGGGGGAGAAAGGACTAGAGAATGGGAGCAATGAAGAGAGAGAAAGAGAGGAAGGGAGAAAGGAAGACAGTTATAAAATAGCAATGCATGCGCATGTTTATATAAGAAACACACACAAATTAAATCTTATATCTTTAATGTTGATGTGTGTATGTGTTTATGTGTATGCTGTTGTCACAGATCACGTATGTGTGATTGTGTGTGTTTTTACATTTCTATGTTATGAAAAATATGTTAGAGGTAGAGGGATAGAAGAAAGCTATTAAATGGGAGAGAGGAAGAAGAACGAAGAGTGAAAAGGTAGATAAGAAGGAAAGTATAGACTTAAACAAAGTTAATCTATGACTTTGTATGTACCACTTTCTCTCTCTCTCTCTCTCTCTCCCTCTTTTACTCTTACTCTCTATATTATATGTTGAGCGCGTGATCGATGTGTAAGAACGCCAGTACAGGTAGAAGGGAAGAAATATAAAAGTTGCTAGAAACAACAGCCAAATCTCCCTTAAATCACACAAAGTAAATGGAATTTAAAAAATTTTTCGAGAAAATTCCATTGATGTAAAATTTTTTATCAAAAAGTGGAAAATGTGGATTTCTATAAACTTTTAAAAAGGCTTCACACAGATACACAACTTCAGCTTTATTATATATAAAATGAGGAAAGAAAACAGATGGAGAGAGGGGGGAAATTGGAGGTCTAACCAACAGTAGTATTATTCCCTTCAGGGGACTGTCACATGAAGTTGACAGCATACAACTACTTCATCGTATCACTACTGCATAAATCTCTCTGAGAGATTTAGAAATGTATTATTTCTAAAAGTATATGAGTGTGTGGGATATGTGTGTGTATGTGTGTATACTGTGTATTTATGTGTGTGGATGTGTATATTTGTGTGAAGCTGTCTAAAGTATGTGTCTGTGTGAGTATGTATGTGTGTGAGTGTGTGTGTGTGTGTGTGTGTGTGTGTGTGTGTGCAAGCACATGCATGTATACTGTGTGCAAGTAACGTGTGTGTGTGTGCAAGCACATGTATGCATACTATGTGTGAATGACGTGTGTATGTATGTGTGCAAGCATATGTGTGTATACTGTGTGTGTGAGTGTATGTGCATGTGTGTGACACTATTGTGTGCATGTGTATTGTGTATTCATGTATGAATACTGTGTGTTTATGCATGTGTATGTGAGCGAGTGTGTGTATGAAATTGATATGTGTGTGTGCTGTAGGTAATCCTTGCAGTCTAAACACCCTTCCTCCCCTGCGCCAAAGAAGGCCAAGGTTGTTTCTTCTCCAGGGAAGGTGTTGGCCTCAGTTTTTGGGATACAAAAGGCAATGTGTTTATTGACTTCAAAAGGGCCACACCATCAATGGTGAGTACTATCCCAACTTGCCGAGGCAGATATGAAAGCTATCAATACAAAACACTCAGGAAAACTGGTGAGAGGGTCTTGTTTCATCACAACAATGCTCCAGCTCACAAGTTGTTGGTTTCAATGGTTGCATTGTGTGATGGGAACCAGTATTGCAGTGATGACACCTCTATTCCACCTGACACCACCTGGATAGAGATGTCAAAGGATATAGGGATATTGGGAAGCATGAGTATATGATGTTACATATGTATAGATATACACATGCATATATATATACATATATATATATATATA
>NC_068986.1:60216340-60217587 GCF_001194135.2 Octopus bimaculoides | reverse complement strand
CAGTGTATTGCACATAAATTGAGACAATTTTAAGCAGTTGACTTAGTGGGTTTAACATTTCATTTTTTTGACAAAACTTTGCTTGCTTGAAAATCTAATCCTCCTCTTTATTTTTCATGTAAATAGCAAAGTAAATAGCAAACTGATTCAACAACAGAATCGTTCCCCTGTTGTTGTTTTGGCACACTGCCAATAAAATTGTTAAGTTGAAGAAACTTCCAAAAACAATAGTTTATTGTGTGTATAATCTTAAAGATGAGGGTGAGATTGATAGAAAAGAACACAAGACATGAAATGATTCCAAGCACAATCCAAAGTTTCCTACTGGCCTCAAACACTTGATTGAAGCCAACCCATCCACATCTATAACAACTCTTGCAAAGAAGCACAATGTGTCCCTTTCCACAGTGTCCAGACCTGTGAATAAGGAACCTTGACATGACTAGCTATGTTCAACTGTGCTGTGATCTCCTAGCAGCCAAGATCAAAGCAATCAGAGCTGAAAGATGCCCAAAGCTTCTGTCATTCATCAAGCATCAGGTGCAGGAAAAACTCTCATGTTTGTGGATGAGAAGTTCACAGAAGATGCTGAGGTGAATCGCAGAAACTCTCAAGTGATTGTATACAACCCTTCTGACATCCCTGCTGTGATCAAGAATCCTGCCTCTGTGATGATATTTGGAGCTGTGGCAAGTGATGGAAGTGTTAAGGATCCATACTTCATTGTGTCTGGCTTGAAGTTTGGCACAAAGAAGCATCTGAACATCCTGAAGAACTCTCTGTTACCTTGGATGGAGCAAAAGTTTGAGCTTGACAATGTGGTGCCTATCCAAGATTCTGTAGCATGCCATGGGTCAAAAGCAACACGGGCCTTCCTTGGTGAGAAGGTGCCATTTTTTGTGAGGGTCAACTCCTGGCCCAGTAATTGCTCAATTACTTTTTATGGGGCGTACTTCAAGCATGGATCAATGCTTCACCACACTCGAGTGTCAAAAGTTTGAAGACCAGCATCATACATGCAACATGCATAATCAAAAAGGCAGAAGTTGTGGCAGCTGCAAAAAAATTTCATTCTTATGTGGTGGCAGTAATTGTCCAAAAAGGCAGCCATATTGAGTGATAAATGTTTTTGTTGTAATAAATGTTACATTAAAATTACATTTATCTACTACCATTATTTGAGTATTTATAACCAGTTTTATGCATTGTAAAAATTGTCTCATTTTATCTGCAAGACCTTGTACATA
>NC_068986.1:60211239-60215611 GCF_001194135.2 Octopus bimaculoides | reverse complement strand
ACATGGTAGCAGAGCGTGCTAGAAATAGCAGCCAAATCTTTGGAGGTGAGATATGTTGAATGTACGCAAGATAAACCTATGAGAAAAAGTTATTTCACGCTGAGGTTATGAACGGATCTTTTATGAAATATTTACCGAATTTTTAAAGTCATTTTCACTTTTAAATATTTTTAAAATATGCCAAAAAACGTTTTTTAATTTTTAAAATGATAAAAATATTGTCTGTTTAAAGAAAGCTAAAATATAAATACTTATACAAACAACTTACATTTTTGAAATCCCATTCACTTAAAAATGTTTCTAAATGATTAAAATATTGTGTTTAACAAAAGCAAAAATAGAAACATTTACTGTAAAAAACAACTTATATTCTTTCGTTGGCAAGTTAAAGTCACTAATGTGTCTAATCAAAAGTTAGAGTTTCTTCTTTTTCAGGGTTAAGTTATTTTTGAAGTATTTTCCCATTATGCACTGTTTTGGTATTTATAACCCCCAAACCCCCAATATCTCAAGAACCACTGGTCCAATTTACGCAAAACTTGTTTTATTCCATTTGTATTCACATTTCAAGAGGACCTTGATTCATAGTATTTTCCCCATTATGCACCAGTTTGGCTGTGTAATATTGCAAGCAAGCAAGATTGAAGTTAATTTTTAATGTAGGAGTGGCTTTGTGGTAAGTACCTTGCTTACCAACCACATGGTCTCGGGTTCAGTCCCACTGTGTGGCACCATGGGAAAATGTCTTCTACTATAGCTTCGGGCCGACCAAAACCTTGTGAGTGGATTTGGTAGATGGAAACTGAAAGAAGCCTGTCGTATATATATATATATATGTGTGTGTGTGTGTTTGTGTGTGTATGTTTGTGTGTCTCTGTTCGTTCCCCCACCATTGACAGCCAATGCTGGTGTGTTTACGTCTCCATAACTTAGTGGTTCAGCAAAAGAAAATGATAGAATAAGTACTAGGCTTACAAAGAATAAGTCCTGGGGTCAATTTGTTCAACTGAAGGCGGTGATCCAGCATGGCTGCCGTCAAATGACTGAAACAAGTAAAAGAATAAAAGAATAATACATGAGGGTTGGCTGAGAAGTTCATAGGCTGACCAAGATACTCTCATAGAATGTGACCAAATGAGGTTTATTTTGCAACATAGTCCCCCTTGCAGCCCACACCCTTCAATCAGTGTTGCAGTGCTTGGATCCCATTGGTGAAGAAGGTTTCATCCTGTTTGTCAAAAGAGTCACCAACAGCAGATATGTCATCATCACTGCAATACAGGTTCCTATCCAATTGTTTTTTCATGATGGGGAATAGATGATAGTCAGGTGGGCCAAATCAGGAGAATCAATTAATAATTAAAGGTTCTAACAAGCAGCACCAGCATGCTAAATATAGTAGTCCAAATGACTAAACCACAAATTTTCACTTTAACACAAAGGTGATATATATATATATATATATATATATATATGTATCATATTTTATATCATCATCATCTCATCATCATCAATTAATGTCTATTTTCTATGCTGGCACAAGCTGGATGGTTGAATAAGAGCTTGCAAGTCAGAGGACTGCATCAGGGTGCAGCCTCTGCCTTGGTATGGTTTTATGGGTGGATGGCCTTCTTAATGCCAACCACTTTACAGAATGTACTGGGTGCTTTCAATGTGATACTGGCACTAGTGTGGTTATCAAGTCACTCACAAGATAAGACCTCCTCATCTGAGCAGACCATTTTGAGGGAAATGATAAGTGGTTAAAGCATGATGGAGGGATAGGAACAGGTGTCTTGTTGGGGAGATACATGATTACTCCTTTTGGAGGAGATGGAGGATGGAGTGATGGTAAGTCAGGATGTACCCTCAAGTTGCAGGAAGGTGAAAAGAAGTGTATGGGGGAGTAAGTAAGTTTACAGGAGTGTGAGAGGTGAGTGGCAGATAAGAAATGCAGTGATTGGTGAACATGCATGAAGGCGTGGTCAATCATGAATATCAGTTGGAGGGGTAGGAGGAGGATGTAAGTGTTGACTAGGGAGGTAATAGATGGCAACAAAGAACTGAGTGGGGAGTGTGCAAGACAGATGCACAGTGCTAGGGGTTAAAGTCAGAGGTACAGGGGTAGGGCAGAAATAGTGGAAGACTGATAGAGGTAATAGGGGAGGGCTACCAGTGGCAGAATGAGGGGGAAGCAGAGGTGAAAGGGATGTTCAGTGGAAATAAGGAGGAAAGGAACAAAACTGATATTGCATGAAGAAAAGAAGTGGTTCCAGGGTGGTTAAGTAGTTGAGGTGAGGTAGGGAATACATGCAGTTCTGCTCTCATAGTCACAGCAGCTAAGCAAAGTGTCAGAGTCAGAAGGGTAATGGAGAGGTTAGTGGAAGATGAGCTGTGAGAAGGATGGGTGTTAGGAAAATAGGTTGTGGGGAAGAGGTTAGTCAGAGACATTAGGAACAGGAGCAGTGGTATAAGTGACATGCTTTTAGGGCCTCATTCTTACTGAGGTGTATAGATTTTCTTGAGCACAACAAATTACCAATCATCTTAGTCTTTTGTCATCTCATCCATAAGGATCAGCATCCAGAGGCCATTATTCACACCTTCATCCAACATCGTCCTGGGTTTCCCTCTTCCACAGGTTCCATCCAAATCTAGCAATTCACACTTCTTTAAGCAACTGTCCTCATTCATATACATTACATGACCACACCAACACAGTTATCTCTTGCACACTATATCTCATATCCCTTATGCCCAATTTTACCCTCAATTCATTTGCACTTTGTTGTGCAAGCACACTGATATTGAACACCTACTAGAGCTTACTAATTTTACCAGTTTAATTTCTATCAAGCCTTCACATGTCTTCTGCATTCATAGCCCACATTTTGCAACCATGTAACATTGCTGTTCATACACAAGCATCGTACAATCTGAAGTTTCTTCAACTGGTTCTTATTCTATGGTTTCAGAGCATCCTTCTCCACTGCTCATTTGGTCACCTAGGAAACAGAAACTGTCTGTCAACTCTAAGGATAAAATCTATTTCTTATGTTCTTAGTGCTTATCGCTCTACTCCTACACATCTATCACACACAAAGACTACTTTTTCTGTAAATCTTTCTTTGATTCTACTGCACTTCTTACATGTCCATAGCTTGCACTAGGCACATGATATGGTATTTCTACCAACACCTTTTCACATACCGAGCAGGGCCATTTTCCTGAAGAAATTAGTAGTTTGTCCTTTGTCTTGTTTTCTGAGACTTTGGTCCTTACTAAGTTAACTAAGATTCCAGGTTTTGCTTCCATACATGGAATTTCTTTCCAATTTCAGCTATAAGAACAAGGTAATTAGTATAGAGGAGCTACCAGAAGCAAGCAGTCTTCAGTTTTTCTGTTATGGTCTGGAGGATTATGATAGGGTCAGTTGAGCGCCATCTGTAAGAAAAACAGCATCACAGTACAATTCACTCTGTCAGAAATTTGGAAACATGCTGTACTGCTTAGCATTCATGCTGGAAGCTCTGATATGAATATTTCAGAGTGTTTGAGCATCAACCTGAAAACAATGCAATCTAAGGACATGAACTGAGAGTGATAAAAATCAAACATCCAGTCAGTATCATGGTTTTTGGAGTGATCACTAGTGATGGCAACGTTATGCTTCCATTCATCTTCCCACTGGGCCTCAGACTCAACACAGGAGCCTACATCAAGTGTCTGGAGTAGGTAGTGCTGCTCTTGGTGATAGGGTGGCTGTTGGAGGACTATGTCTGGCAACAGGATTCTGCACCATGTCACAAAAGCAGGAGAACCCAGTCATGGTCGCCAGACAATTTCTGCAGCCACATTGCTCCTAACATCTGGCCACCTAACTCTCCAGACTGCAACCCACTTGATTATTATGTGTCGGGTGCAGTTGAGCAAGAGACCAACAAAACTCCTTGTAACACCAAAGAAGGCAAGGGTTATGGCAGCACTCATCAACTTAAACAAGTCATCAGGAGACCATGGTTGAAGACAATGGTGATCTTATTGAATAAATTTACTTGTTAGTATTTCAAGATATTTTTATGTAATTTTGGTAACTGTTAAAATGAGATGTCAGTGCTATTTTCATTTTTGCATGTTATTTTCATTTCAGGCGCAAGTGTGGCTGTGTGGTAAGAAGTTTGCTTCCCAACCACATGGTTCTGAGTTTAGTCCCACTGTGTGGCACCTTGGACAAGTGTCTTCTACTATAGCCTCAGGCCAACCAAAGCCTTGTGAGTGGATTTGTTAGACAGAAACTGAAAGAAGCCTGTCGTATATATATATACATACATACATATATATATATATATATATATATATATATATATATATA
>NC_068986.1:60210352-60210670 GCF_001194135.2 Octopus bimaculoides | reverse complement strand
ATATATATATATAATAAATGAGTATATGCATATATATGTACAGGTATGTGCATACCTACGCCTACCTGTATATATAGGTGCATATCTGGGTACAGGACATCGCAAACAAAACATAGACAAAAAAAATAATAATAACCAGAGTACAGAACACACACAGGCCACATAGAGAACATTTTCCTTCATCAGCTACCCCCATTCTAACACAGGCGTTGAGTATATACATATATATATATATATATATATATGAGTGTATATATGTGTGTATGTGTGTGTATATGTACAAGCATATATATATATATATATATATATATATATATA
>NC_068986.1:60209394-60210342 GCF_001194135.2 Octopus bimaculoides | reverse complement strand
TATATATATATATATATATATATATATATATATTTATATATTTATTTTTACATTTACAATTTATATATATATATATGTATGTATGTATGTATGTATGTATGTATGTATTTATATACAAATATTCTATAATTATAAACATAATTATAATTAGGGGTCAGCTAATTGCTTCACCACATACTGAATTTAGAAATAGGAGTTAAAAATTCCTTTTCTACTACTGTAAAAATCTCCACGACAGTAACACACTTTTTTATGCAGGCAAAGAGAAAAACAATGAATTTACATGACTCTGATTAGCCACATATGTGTTTCGAGATTAAAGTATTTTAATTACTTACTTCTCTCTTCAGTGTAGCATTTCCAATTATGAAATCTGAAAGTATTTGGGTTAAATATGCACACGATCGAGCGACATTGTGCAACAGATATCCAACCAACACTTCCAAAATTTACACAGCCGAACGTGAATACATTATTCATCCCCGGTGAATACACTATTCATCGTGTGCATATTTAACCCAAGCACTTTCAAATTTTATAATTGGAAATGCTACACTGAAGAGAGAAGTTGGTAATTTTAAACACTTTAACCTCGAAACGCGTATGTGGCTAATTGGAGTTGTATTGATTCATTGTTTTTCTCTTTGCCTCCGTAAAAAAGTGTGTTACTGTCGTGGAGATTTTTACAGTAGTAGAAAAGGAATTTTTAATTCCTACTTCTAAATTCAGTATGTGGTGAAGCAATTAGCTGACCCCTAATTATAATTATGTTTATAATTATAGAATATTTGTATAATTTTACCTATAAAGGTTATTCTAATGTACCAATCTACTTGGTAAAATTATTAATTAATTGATTGATTAATAAATTAATTTAATTGATTAATTTTACCCTTTTATTATTAATTTAAAATTATATATGTATATATGTATGTAGATATGCATGTA
>NC_068986.1:60206279-60208902 GCF_001194135.2 Octopus bimaculoides | reverse complement strand
GTAGAGAGATCAAGTTCAACTAACTACCTTGAGGAATTGACCCTGAGATTTGTTAATTGAAATAGCAAAACTTAGTTTGACTAGAAACTGAAGCCTCTTAAATTCAAATGGAACATCTGTAGGTATGAGAGGAATTTTTGGAATGAAGACATTTTCTCCTTTGTGACTACCTGTTATGATTGTTGCTTCTAGGACATGGAACTTCATGGAAGTAACAACTGAATTCCGTAAGGTGGGGAGCTGGCAGAAACATTAGCACGCCAGGTGAAATGCTTAGTGGTATTTCGTCTGTCCTTACGTTCTGAGTTCAAACTGCACTGAGGTTGACTTTGCCTTTCATCCATTTTTAGTCAATAAATTAAGTATCAGTTGCATACTGGGGTTGATCTAACCGATTGGCCTCCTCCCCAAAAATTTCGGGCTTTGTGCTTTGAGTGGAAAAGAATTAAGTGAGTTCCATTACACAGGCGAGGTGGGTCAAGATTCCTAAGTAGCATAATGGGAGCACCCAACTTTAGTATCAAGATATATGGTGGCATCCCAGTGGGTTTAAGTTTGTTTAGAAATTCAACTGGGTATGGAACACATTATTTACATTATTTACATTTGACGGATATTTGTCCTCATCTTGGTGGTTGTTAACACAACAATCAAGATGAGGACAAATATCCATAAAAATGTAAATAATGTATACAATTCCGCATCTCTTAAATATAGAACAGGGTATTGAACAGCCTGATCTTGATCAACTGTTGTGTCAATTTATTGAAGAGTCAGTTCATGACTGAGTTTATCAACCATTTCATTAGTTGGAGCTAGTATAGCTCTTTCACATAGCCTGTTTACATTAGACACACACATACACTCTCACATGCATATACTAAGACAGAAACACAGACATACATTCACGCACACCTCAGGGTAACGCTCTCTCTTGCTCTCACTCTCTCTTGCTCTCACTCTCTCACTCACTCACTCTCTCTCTCTCTCTCTCTCTCTCTCTCTCGCTCTCTCTCTGAATATCTAACACTTTAATTGTATCTCTCTCGGTATAATGGCCTATCTCTCTCCCTCTGTGTGTGTGTGTGTGTGTTTGTATGTGTGTGTGTGTGTGTGTGTGTGAGTCATCACAAAAATGTATGTATATTCACACACATACATACACTTTCACACACACACACAGATATACTTGTCTGAAATCACATATGTATATGTATGTGTAGATATGTGTGTGTGTACTTGTGTGTTAAATTCTCTGAGGCCTAAGGTACTTAACGAATGTGCAAACACACACACACTCACAGACACATACACACTCATATACACATATGTGATGTCGTTGTCATTGTGGTATAAAATGTCCTTTACTATAGTTGGCTATAGAAAGATTATTTTAGATAAAATGTTATATTGTTTTAATCCAAATGAAAATAATAATTACATGACACTTTTTACCTTATAAAATTTTATTTGATTTGGTCGAGCCATTTGGGAATGCATAAGAAACAGACAGACAGATAGACAAAGAATTTTATATATAAAGAGATAATATGGTTAGTATAGCTCTTTCTCTCTCTCACACACACACACTTTAACTCCCAGCACCTCCACCAAATCTTTAGACCAAGCCTGTCCCTGTCACACACAAAGTTAAATGGTTCTCACACAAACACATGACTAGACTGCTAAAATGTCAGCCAGTGGATAGATGTTAAAGGTTAAATATTTGCTGCAATAAACACACATCTCTTCAGGAATGAGCTTGGCAAGTCAACACAATTTTTGTCACCTCACTAACTACACTACTCTCTTCACCCTGACCATTACAATTAACTATCTTTTATTTTTTTATTTCATTTGGTAATAATGACACCACATCAGTCAAAAGCTGGAGTGTTCTTAATCACCTCTTTAACTTTAAATCTGATGGTGTATTGCTGAATTCAGCCCTTCAGCACTTGTTAATTAATGACTCTTGGAGGTTCCTTTGGAATTTTGTTTCAGACAATTTATTCATTTGATTGATATTATTATTATTAGTCAAGGCAGTGAGCTGCCAGAATAGTTTGCATGCTGGGTATTTTGCTTGGCAGCATTTGGTCTGTTCAAATTCCTAAGTTCAAATTCTACTGAGGTCGACTTTGCCTTTCATCCTTGCAAGGTTGATAATGTAAGTACCAGTTGAATACTGGGGTCGATGTAATCAACTTACCACCTCCCCCAAATTGCTGGCCTTGTGCCAAATTTGAAACCAATATTATTATTCTGACCATTGATGCTTTTAGATGCTTCTTTAGAATATCATGTATTCCAGCAGAGTAAAAAATGTGCAGTTAAGAACTCTAAAGACAAGATATAATGATATACATAATAAGTGAAACTTACATCATATAGAAATCTCAAAATTTTCAAATGAAATCTTTCGAGCGGGATTGTTGCCAGTGCCCCTGGACTGGCTCTTGTGCGGGTGACACATGAGGCTTTTTCGAGCGAGATCGTTGCCGGCGCCTCTAGACTGGCTCATGTGCGGGTGACACATGAAATCTTTCGAGCGGGATCGTTGCCAGTGCCCCTGGACTGGCTCATGTGCGGGCGACACATGAAATCTTTCGAGCGGGATCGT
>NC_068986.1:60203330-60204102 GCF_001194135.2 Octopus bimaculoides | reverse complement strand
GTTGCCAGTGCCCCTGGACTGGCTCATGTGCGGGCGACACATGATATCTTTCGTGCGAGATCGTTGCCAGTGCCCATGGACTGGCTCTTGTGCGGGTGGCACATAAAAGACACCATTTCGAGCGTGGCCGTTTTCGTGCGGGTGATACGTAAAAGCACCCACTACACTCTCTGAGTGGTTGGCGTTAGGAAGGGCATCCAGCTGTAGAAACTCTGCCAAATTAGATTGGAGCCTGGTGTGGCCATCCGGTTTCACCAGTCCTCAGTCAAATCGTCCAACCCATGCTAGCATGGAAGGCGGACGTTAAACGATGATGATGATGATGATGATGTAGTGGATGTCTTAGGAGAATGGTTTCTCCCTTTTACAACAACAGTATATTCAACACACTCATCTCATTGGTGCATGGCATTCTGGGACACCAGTGTTGCAACAAGTTGTCACATCAACCAGAAGTAGTCGGAGCTCTGAGACTAAGCAAAGCCACTGCCTTTGTTTATACTTTCAATGAACAAATTGTATACTAATCGTTATTTATATCTGCCACGTAATAAATAATTGAATTGTTATTTGCACCATGCACACCAAAATCCGAAATGAATATTTGCATATTATTCTTAACATGTATAGACAGTATTCAATAATAATAATAATAATAATAATAATAATAATAATAATGGCTAATGGCCTCTGGCTTGAAATCAGAAACAGAGGGGTTTATCATATCGGCCCAAGATCAATCCCTACCTACAAAGAACTACCAGGCCAACAT
>NC_068986.1:60195022-60203113 GCF_001194135.2 Octopus bimaculoides | reverse complement strand
CTCAACAGGCATGATAGAGCTGCACAATATATTCACTAGGTAATTTTCAAAAACCTGGACTTGCCCCATAATAAAAACTGGTGGGAACACAAACCACCCCCAGTACTTGAAAATGATCACATTGCACTCCTCTGGAACTTCACCATTCAAACTGACAGAAAGATAGATGCAAATAGGCCAGACATCATACTGAAAGACTTCAGACAAAAATCATGCCTTCTCATTGATATGACTGTCCCAATCGATATAAACGTATCTGTCAAGACCTACCAAAAACTGAGCAAATATAAAGATCTTGAAATAGAAATTAGCAAAATGTGGATGCATTTGTTTTTCTGAGTCTCTTGTACAATGGCTTCAGGAGTGTTGAGAGTAAATCTTCTTCCATTTTTTTAATATGCTTCTTGCATTTTTTAAATCATCCATTGACAGCTTTACATTTTCTTGTGTTCAATGAACTGCAGCAGTGAAACTGTTAACACTTGATTTGTGGTTTTTTGTTGTTTTCCGCAACTGTATTGGCATTTATGGTGGTAGTGGTGGTGTACACTGGTTGAATATGCACATGTGAAGAATTTCTGTTTTTTATTTTCCTGATTTTCTTGTTAATTGTTGTTGCTTTGGTTGGCTTTTGTGATGGCATTGGTGCTGTTGTTTTCATGTTTTTTTATTTTGTTTCTGTCAGTATTGATGGTGGTTATGTTGTTGTTGTTTCTGTTGGTTCTGCTATTGCTACCTCTTTCCATGTTTGTTAGATAAACCAGGGAAGAGTGATTGTGAAAGCTAATTTCAGCTTCAAAACTACTTCCCACCATCCTTTTTTTCTCTGTTTGATGAAATAGACTCCACCATAGTGAATTTTTAAACACTTTTTCAAAAAGAAAATCTTGGGGCAAATGACAATAACTTTTGCTGAGTCCCTTATGGTCTGCTCAAAATATGACACACTATACAACAAAAGATGAAACAAAAAAAAGAAAGACTAATGACAATGCAAATAAGTCAATAACTCACAGAGTGCTCCTAACATGTCTAGTCCAGGTGATAAACAACAGCAATAAGAATTTTTCCTACAATAGGAATAAAGTCTGAAATTTTGTTGGAAGCGCTGGTCGATTACACCAAGCCCAGTGTTCATCTGCTACTTATTTTATCAACCTTGAAAGGATGAAAAGTAAGTTGACCCCAGCAAAATTTGAACTTAGAACATATAGATGGATGAAAAGCCATTAAGCATTTTGTCTGGCATGCTTATGATCTACCACCTTAACAATACTACTACTACTAATAATAATAATAATAGTAATAATAATAATAAAACTAGTACTAATAATTGTGCACACTATGAATAACAGTAATAATAATAATAATAATAATAAAACTAGTACTAATAATTGTGCACACTATGAATAACAGTAATAATAATAATAATAATAATAATAGTGTTTTGTTCATCATCCTTAACCCTCTTGTCACTGTATTTATTTTGAGATGCTGTTTCTTTCATTTACTTCAAATATAACAAAGAATTTAGTAATATAACTTAGTTATCATTCAACTAGTGTTAGGGATACAAATTGTGACTAAGGTTTGGTGGAAGATTTTAACTCAAAACTTATGAAAACAAGACATTTGTACTCAGCCAGAGCCGGTTTCAACTGGGTTGGTAACGAAAGGGTTAAACAACCCTTATTCAAGAACCTTTTGAGTGGAATGGGCTACTCGACCCAAAGAAAATTCTAACTGGGCTCCACCTGCAAGGTCATGAGCTGTTTATCTTGATATCAAATCTCCTTGTCACACCACATATGGTTGTGATGTATATGCCTGATGTACTCTTATTAGATGAGTAATCAAGATGGGTATATTGGGCTTCATGTATTTATACTCCAGTATCACTTTGATGGCATGCAATGCTCTCTCACTCAATAATAATAATACTAATAATTCTTTTATTTGCCACTGGGGCATAGATGAGGGAGACATAATAGTAATAAGGGTACTGAAAGAGGAGCTGGGGAACAGAAGATTAGAATTAATTGATAAGCTAATCATCAAAAACTGTGAGATGTGGCTCACAAATTTGAAAAAGGTGAAGATAGTGCCAGTTATAGTTGGGGACAGTATCAAAATATAGTAAGAGGAACATAAAGGAAATGGGAATAGTGTGTCTGGTAGAGCTGTTACAAAAAGTTTGTATCCTTGGCATGGCTAGAATCATTAGGAAAATATAAGTTAGTTGAAGAGAACAAAAAGCATGGTACTGCAGGCTGCAGGTAGCAAGCCTGCTACTCATCCAAAATATTCTGGAAGTTCTGACAAAACATGAGTTTTACAAAATATAATAATAATAATTCTTTATTACTATAACTAGGGTGTCAGCTGAGGAAATATTACAGGGATAGTTTGGGGTTTACAAAGGAACTGAATGACTGAAAAAGTGATGGTATACACAGTATACCTATATGTATGATGAAATATTAAGAGTCAGACTTCTATCTCAGGTCAGTCAAGAGCCACACAGTTTCAAGATAATCTTAACTACTAAAATTAAGTGCCCTCTCCAAGCTGTATATAACTTGTGTTTAACATGTGAGAGAGGGAGAGACAGACATATAAACAGAGAGATAGATAGAAATAGAGACTGAGAGATGGAAAGAGGGGTTTGAAGAAGATTCCACTATGAACCCTAATTAAAATCCTTTAATTGCTTACTACATTTCTCTCTCTCTTTTTCTGTTTCTCTCTCCCCCTCTTCCCTCCTCTCTTAGTCAAAACCAAAATTAGACTGTATTCTCATATACTGACGCATTAATTTAACTATATTTTTATTGTTTTAAATTTCAGGTACTACACAACACTCTTTCTCCCATGGATACTGATGAACCAGTAAAAGAAAATGAATTTAACAAATACTATCAAACAGCTTCTGATAGTCAAAACAATATTGTTCCATCAGATAATGTTGGTGAAATATCATCCGCTTCAGTTACAACCATGACTACCAACTCTAACACTAATGTTTCACATTGCAGAGAAAATTCTGTAGAATCAAGTATTGATACATTCACTAATTTCGAAGGAAATTTTTCAGAAAAAGCATTTATGCCACTTTCAAAGGATTACATGGTTACTTCTAATCTAAAAGAAATTAAGCTTCCAGATATTATGAACAATAATTCTTTACCTTCAATTAACACTTCTAATGTCTCAATATTTTTGAGAAGGAAAAATTCTTTGATAAAAGATTTAAATATTAAGCCAATCATTTCAAAACAAACTCCTTTGGTCACATTTGAACAAGATGATGTTTACATTCCAGCAAAAGATGACTGCCAGCAAAAGATGACTGATTTCTCTTCAAGGAGTCAACCTTATATTGGTGACTTTGATAATGTTCCTTCAGTATTAACCAATATTGCTCAAAGAAATTGTACAGACTATGCTCTAATTTCATATAATTCTAACAATAGCATATTCTTGTCCCAGGGGAGACAAATGAATATATCCTCATCAAAAAGAAATAAGTTCTCTGTAAATTTTCAAAGAAGTTTAAGCACTTTAAGTTTTGGTTCTGTTGCTTCAATAAATTATTCAAATTGTAATCCTACAGTAAATAAAAAGAAATTTGAAAACCTGATTTCAAATCTTAACTTGTCTGGAGTCAACCAATCAAATTTTAAAACAAGTGTTATGATATCAAGAACTGGACAAAATAATATCTCACAAATGGAATTGGCATCTTCTCCTATGACATCATTCACTCTATATGTTAATTCCAGAAATCCTACAATCCATGAAAAGTATCTACATGCTATTTTTTGTCCTATTTCCAATGATTCTCTAATAAGGACTTCCTTAACAGATCACTCATCTCCACTGAATCCTTGTGCAGAGAATTACTTTTCTTCAAAAAAGTTTTTAACAATATCAAAAGCCAACACATATAAACTCCCATTTATTCACAGTAAAAAATTAAATTCTGTCGATGATCAATTAGAGAGAAATAACTTCTCTGAATTACCTGGAAGTCTTTCTTTGAGATTAGTTTCAAACAGTTCAAATGTAAATGTTCAGGACTCCATTTCTGTTTCAATGATCAGGAACCTCAAAATATCTAAAAGATCGAATTCTATTTTGCTTAAAAGGTCGGTCAGAATGGTGATGCTACCATCAAATGCTAGTGAAAACACTTCCTTGTTTTCAATTACTCCTTCATGGGTTGAACAACTAATTTCTTGTAAGGAAAAGCCTTGTTTGCTTCAAACGTTAGCTGAAAATATTTTTGATGATTGTTATACTAATTTGGTATGTTTAGATAAAATTTTACCAGTGAACAGATCTAATTTCCCAAGGTACCTTCCTCAAACTACATATGACTCTTTTGAAGGAAATCAGAGATGCTTAAGTGTAAGATTTGATATCTTTCAGTCATTACTGAAATCAATGATGCTTTTTCATATTAATCCACAATATAGTGATAATTTTCCAGAATATGGTGGCACTATAAATATAAACCAAATATGGAAACAAGTAAAGATTGATTTTGACAGGTATATAGTTTTAATCAAATTAATAAACAATATAGTTGTTAACACAAAAAATACAATTTCCTCTAGTAGTCAGGCTTGTATAACTTATCCATCAAGAAAATCTATTACATCACTATCTGACCAGAATTTTGAAAGTTCTAACATTTGTATATTTTTGAAGGAAATGGAACAAAACTGCCAAAATATTTTGGCAAATATCAAACAACTGCTTACAAGTTGCAACTCAGAGGTTATAATAAAAACAAATGCAGAAACAATAACATTACCTGTTAATCACGCCTTAGTATTAATAGATAGTGATGTACAATCAATACTAGGGTTCTTGGAAAATTCTATCAAAACATTATCTGATGAAGACTTGAATTCTCAAAAAGTGATAAATACAAAGAAATTACTTCCATTTCAATACAGAAATTTGTTTCAAATTACAGTAGCTCAACAATCACCACATAGTTTCCAATGTTTACCTCAAATATTGTTTACTAAAATTGATGACAGATCATCTGATAATAAACTAATTCCTAATGTGTCAAGAGACATCAGTTTACATGAAATACTAAATTCTTTGATTCTACACACTCATAATCATAAGAGACGAACAAAACAGTTTGGATTAAAATATACTAATGTAAGTATAATATTTTCTTATGTAGAAACAAGCATAAACATAAAAACAAAACTTTTATTTACTTCAGCTCTGTCATCATTTTATGCATCTACACTGCAGGATATCTGTTTCTCTGATAGTTCGTGGGATTGTAAGTATTGGTAATCAATCACATATTTTGTTTTTAGCCTGAAGAAAGAACATAGTGAATTTAGAAAAGAAAAAAAAGAAAAACTAATTTCAGTTATCAAAAAGATTTCTAAGAAGAAATTGTTAAGAATAGTGGAACACTATTCATCATCATCATTATCATCATCATCTTCATCATCATCATCATCATCATCATCATCATCATGTAATGTCCATTGTCCTTGTTGGTACGAAACAGTTAACTACAAATAAGCATATAAAAAAGGTGTGTATATACGTACATACGTACATACGTATATACATCACAGAAATATCATTTGGTTTGCACCCTGCTTCTCCCTCAACATAAAAACGTATGTTGGCAGGATATTCCTTAGGCTAGTAGACAAACACTTCATACATTTACATAGATACAGACACATTTTCAACAGGCACAACCTTACAGTCTCTTTTAGCTGCACCCCTAATATTAAGAGCATTTTAGTTAGCACCCCTAGACCACGGGCAGAGGTGAGATGCTCATGCAGGGACTACAACAGATACCCAGTGGGAGGCCATTGCGAAACCAAGGGAGTCGTCTATGAAGCTGAGGTACTGGCTGACCCTAGTAGCAACAGTAACAGCATCAGCAGCTTCCCCAATAATTACTACAGTAGCAGGTATGTCAGTACCAATATTCGTAGCAGCAGAAATACAAACAGAATTAGTACTGTCACCAGCAACATCACTGACAGCAATGGCATTATCCCTAACAAAAATAGCGGCAGAACCATTGAAAATGATAACTATAACAACAGTGACAGCACCACCCATCATAATAGCCCCAGCAACTATTTCAACAACACCAGAAATGATGATCACAACACCAACAACAACAGCACCACCTTTGATGTCCCCTACACCAGTAGTAACAGCACCAACACCATCACCATCACCACCTTCAACGATGCCAATAACAATACCAATAGCACCAGCAGATACATCACCAACACCTGCACATGGAAATGCATTGGATGCTCCAGTAATACATTCAAGCAATGCTTCTCCAACCACAAATCCTCTTTCAGCATACTGGAAAGAAGATATGCTACATCATTAGCCTGCAGTGTATGGCAGCTGAAAGATGAAGGAATTTCACACATGGCATCATGGAGAATCTTAGAAAATCCAGGCCCCTATATAAACGGGACCAAGCATTGTAAACTGTGTGTAGCTGAACGGGCGAGAATATTAAAGGACGCCCTCAGCCTGGGAAACATCCTGAACTTCAGAATGGAAGATTTCAGACCCTGTTTGCATGTCAAGAAATTCCTGCTGGTGTCCTGGGACCCATACGATAACAGAGTTGATTACAAATAACAGCCAAAGGGAAACAATCCTCTGTTATTGACAGAGTAATGAAGTCTTTTCCTCCTCCATTTTCTAGAGAGGCCAGGGTCTTATGACATGTTGTAAAGCTAAGTGGTTTATGTACATGAAATTCAAGGTAATCCCAAAAACCAGCCTTATCGATCTTTATACTATATATGGCTGCTCAACTTTTTAAAAATTTGGAAGTCAGACAGTTGCAGCCAATTTTGCTCTCTCTGTGGAAACATTAATTTGCAGCAGAGTCCCTCTAGGAACTGTGTACTGGGACCACTACTGTTTGTGGTAGCTCTCTCAGACATGCCTTCAGCTATACAGTCAGCCACTCTCACTAGCTATGCAGATGATGCAAAAGTATTGTTAGTGGTCAAAGACCCTGATGACACACTAAAACTGCAAAACAACCTATATGCAAATGGGCTGATGAAAATAGCATACAGTTCAGTGCTGAAAAGTTTCAAGCACTCTACAGACTACACTCAGATTACACAGGACCAGTGGGTAATGCAATTCCAAAGTCAAAGTTGGTGCATGACCTGAGAATCCACAGGAGTAATGATGCAACATTCCATGTGCATATTACAAACATGGTAGCACTGTGCAGGTGAATAGCTGGATGGATTCTGAGATCATTCAGAACCAGAAAAAAGGATACTATACACTCATATGGAGAACTTTTGTTTTCAGTCATCTGGATTATTACTTCCAACTGTAGCCACCACAGAGCACCGAATTGGTGGTGGAACTTGAGGGAATTCAATGCCACTACACAAAGAAGATTGACTCAGTGAAACAGATGAGCTACTGGGAGAGGCTAAAAGAACTGAAGCTTTACTCCCTAGAGAGAAGGCATGAAAGATATACAGTGACAAACATATGAAAGATTTTGGAAGATCTAACTCCCAACTTTGGAAATGAAAGCTATACAAGCCACCAAACTGGACAGCACTGCATAGTACCAAAGGTCCCATCTTCTCCATCTTGAATAAGGGTCCAGTATTGTAATAGCTTGGGTTTCAAGGGTCCACAACTATTTAACATTCTATCAAACAACCTCAGGTTGCGAGGTTGATGTAGATGTGTGTTTAGAGAAATTTTTGTCTGAGATACCAGATGGATCCACATCACAGCATGAGGCACAGACAAGAACAGCTCCATCCAATTCACTTCTTCACCAAAAAGAGTACAGAAAGGAAACCCTAACACACTGACAGGCAGTGCTCCAGCATGGCTCCAGCCTATGGCTGAAACAAGTAAAGAATAAAAAGCATACAGAAATATATATAATTCTTTAGAGTGTTTCAGCTTTAAAGCTGCAATCATGCTGGGACACCATCATTGCTCTCTCTCTCTCTCTCTCTCTCTCTCTCTCTCTATATATATATATATATATATATATATATATATATATAT
>NC_068986.1:60188081-60193785 GCF_001194135.2 Octopus bimaculoides | reverse complement strand
ATATATATATATATATACATATGTATATATATTTATATAAATCAAAATAAGCAGCAAGGATATCCAGGGGTAATGCAGTATGATTGTTTCATGCAACTCCATTTAATTGAACAATGTAATCATTACATCAATTTAAAATGCAAAGCAATCCCCAACTGCACAAAAACATAGAATTTAATCAAATTAGAACAGATGGACACATTATTATAATTATATCTTCCATGGTGTAGTTGAAGCAAGATGTTTTTTGTCTATCACCTTAACTTCTTGGAGATTTTAGGTATAATTATAATAATGTGTCCATCTGTCCTAATTTAATTAAATTCTATGTTTTTGTGAAGCTGAGGATTGCTACGATCGTACTGCATTACCCTTGGATATCCTTGTTGCTTATTTTGATTTTAATCACCTTACTTTGAAATTGTATGGATAATACCGTATTAAATTCTGGTGCCTAAACTTAAGTACCATATTCACTTGAATCTAAATTTTTGCAGAACTCATCTACAATGCCCTAAGTATACACACACACACACACGCATGCACACACACATACACACACACACACACATATATGTATATATATATATATATATGTATATATATATATATATATATACTATGTTTGTTTATATGCTCAGTTATAATAAAAACAATTTTACATTAAACTGATGGGTCGCTCTATACTTTTGTAGAGTATAAATTTGTTATTCTTATACAAAAATGTCGTTGACAGTGACTTTGAAGTTTTTGTGAGCCAAGCCATTGTTGGACTGCAATGCATAAGAGTTTGTATTGTCTCTGTTGAGTTTAAAATCATGTTTGCGTGTGTGGGTTTGAGTGAGGTGGTAATTAGGTTTTTGTAGTTGGTTGTTATGGGAAGGTGTTTTGGAAAAATTTTAATTGATTAAATTTGGGGTCATGCTAATCTTTAGAATTTATTCATGCATATAGAACTTTGTAAACAACCTTATAGGTGTTTCTCTTTTGTTAGGTAGGTACAAGATGTGACAGTATTTTTGTTACTTTCAGAATTATTGGATTTAATCCCTTTGCTTTGATAGTGTAAAGGTCAAAGGTACAATAAAATGTAAGTAGGTGGTAAGTTTAGGCTGGTCGTTTCTTTGCTTTTTTGATGTTGTTGTTATTTAGGGTATTTCTTGTTTTCATTTATAAGTTTGGTGTTATTTGTCAGGCACATCATGGCTCTGTTAGTATAAAAAGTTGTTTCTCTTGTACTTTAATGTTCACAAAGGTATCTCAGTAAATGTTTATGTTTATCTTTAGGTATTCATTGTTCTATAAGTAATTTGAATATGGAGATTTTAAACTTCCTATTTTGTGAAGGTATAGTTTGTTTTTCTTCAAATTCTATTCTAGGTATATGCACACCTTCTACATCAGTCCCACTTTTGTGGGGTTGATATAGAAAGTGTGTATATATACATTTATAAAAGTGGGAACAAAAATATATAATTTAATAAAGATAAAATAAAAAAGATACAGGAAACGATTCTTTCAGTTTTCTTGCATACAAGTATGTATTTTATGTGGGTGTATGTGGGTTTGTGTAGTTATATTAGAAAATCGTTTGTAGAGATTTTAGTTGGAGTTAGGAAAGTTTTTAGATAATATCTAGAGTACTTGTTTGATGTAAAAATGTAAAGCTGTGGGGTTTTTTTTCATATTATGGGGATGGTTTATGGTGTAAGTGGATGGAAAGGAGTTGGTGATATATTAACAAGTTTAGCCATTAGAAAAGATTATTGGCTTGTAGTGTTTTAGTGTTTTTAAGATTTTGTGCATGCATGAGGAGACTAGTTTGGTCTTTCAGTGCAGGATTTGGTCCATAAATGTTAGAATGTGGTTGGATTCATTTGTACAAAGTTTGTTATTACCTTGGTATAGTTGTACATGTGAGAGTATTTTCCATTTGATGCTTAATGTGGTGTTTTTTTATTTTAATTGCCGCATATATTTAGATAGTGATGTTTCTAGTTTGGTTTGCAAAATGTGTGCATGTGTTGGTTGTATCATTTCTTGAACTGGTTTGCAATTGTTCTTTTGTATGTAGATATAGTAGTTAGTGTCATGTTTGTGGTTACCATTGTGCTATATACAATATTTCTTGAGAGGCAGTTTCCTTTAGAAGGCAGGGTGAAGGTGTTTTACAATTTCAATTGTTATTGTGCATGTGGTTTAGGTTTTCAATTTTAGACAATCTTTGTTGGTTGCAGTTTTTTCAAAGTTGTTGGTAGTGGAGTATGACAATTTAACGGTGTGTTTGTTTATTAGTTTGTAATATTTGTGGCTGGGTGGAAGTGTTTCTGCATTATTTTGAAAAATAATTTAGTTATTGGTGTGGAGACTTATATGTTGAAGAGGAGATTACACCAGATAATATTCCTTTTTTTTTTATTCTTATGTATTTTATTTATTGTGGGAGGATTGCTGTTTAAACATTGCACTTTTTCTTTTAACTGCTATCATTGAGAAGTTTGTTATATGGAGTTGCTATTTCATTTAGTATTTTTCATTTGAAGATAAAAAGGTAAGTTTGAGATTGTTTTGGGGACGGTTGGCTTGTTTATGCATATTCTGAATTTTTCTGTTATCTTTCTTGTATGACTTATACTTGATTCCAGAGAGAGGATAACATCTAGGGAGTTGACTAGCTTTAGTTGTGTTTCTACTATGATTGATCAACCCAAGTTTTGTATATATACAAGGTGGTATCAAAAAGTTCCAGAACTAGTTATGCTTAATAAAAATAACTTATTTACCTAAGTTTTAACATCTCCTTTGAAAAAGTCCCAGTGTTCCTGCCACTTTTAGAATCCAGTCTGGAAGTTGTTTGTTATAAGCAAGTTGAGGGTCTTCTGTGATTCACTCTTGACCTCGACAATGGTGTTAAAACGGTGACTTTTGAATTGCATTTTCCTCTTGGGGAAGAGATGGAAGTCTGCAGGTGCTAAATCTTGCAAATAGGGCAGATGCAGAGGCGATACGCACACACACAAAGGTGCACAAGTGACTATGTGGTAAGAAGCTTGCTTCCCAACCACATGGCTCTGGATTCGTTCCCACTGTATGGTACCTTGGGTAAGTGTCTTCTACTATAGCCTTGGGCCAACCAAAGCCTTGTGAGTGGATTTGGTAGATGGAAACTGAAAGGAGTCCATTGTATATATATATATATATATATATATATATATATATGTATGTATGTATGTATTCGTGTCTCTGTGTTTGTCCCCCTACCATCACTTGACAACCGATGTTGGTGTGTTTATGTTCCCAAAACTTAGCAGTTTGGCAAAATAGGCTGACGATTTAAGTACTAGGCTTACAAAGAATAAGTCCTGAGCTCGATTTGTTTGACTAAAACAGTGCTCCAGCATGGGCGCAGTCAAATGGCTGAAACAAGTAAAAGAATAAAAGAATATATATATATCCATGGGTTTTAAATTATTTTAAAACTTAAAAAACTTGTTTCTATAATTTAAAAAAAACTTTTTAATTTTTTTAAATTTTATTTATCCTGTTTTATTCTTTTAAGATTTTAATATTTTACTCTAACTTTAATTTTTTTAAACTTTCATCCAGTATTGGGGCCATAACCCTCTTATTGTTTTATTATTACTCCATGGTTATTGATATTGTTATTTCTGTTATTGTTTCGGTAGATTATCTTATTGGGATCTAGTTTTTTTCATTTGCAAAATATGCATTGTTTAAAAGGAAGTAAAAAATCTGAAAATCGACTATAATAATGTAGTCTTCCAGTTTCATTGCTATGATGGCATGATGTTGTGGAGAAAAAAATTGGAGGAAACAGTTACAGAGGTTTAAAGATCAGAAAAACTGTATTTTTAGCCAACAGCAAAACAGAAATTTTCTACAGTTAGCAGAGTGGTGTCAACTTGAAGGTTGTACCCTGTGAAATTTATAGTTTAGCATCTGTAACATGACCTTGTTCATTGTAGGTTTCTAAATAAACAGAAACAACTAATAAAATCAACATGTATCATCTTCATGTTTCTTTTGTCTCTTCATTGATTGTATGTTTTTATTATTTTAAAAATTTGTTATATTAATATATTTGTATGTGTTTACTTTATGTGTATTTCAGTATTATGTATACCAGTCATGTTTTTGTGTACATCATTAATAATATAAGAGTATGTGGATGTATGTATTCATATATAAGTTTATACGTACATTTATGCATTCATGTGTGTGTGTGTGTGTGTGTGTGTGTGTGTGTGTGTGTGTGTGTGTGTGTGTGTGTGTGTGTGTGTGTGTGTGTGTGTGTGTGTGTGTGCGTGTGTGTTTGTGTGTGTGAAGGGGGTGTCTGTCTCACAAACTCCAAAGTTGAGTAACATTTTCATGCTTGGATTTGTAAACTACGATAAGAATAACACTGATCAACAAAAAATTTGTACCAAGGAAATGGATACCTGTATCTTATACATCTTTGCATGCTGAATTGAAAAATAATGTCAAATTATCTGTATCACCCACAGTTTCTCTGTTCCACGATATCCCTCTCAGTTCCTGTTACGAGGGCTAAATTTCAGTTAAGCTGTTGAAATGTGAAGCTAACGGTTTAAGAAATGATCCTAATTTAGATTTTTATGAACAGAATTAACCTAGTGAAATCATAAATCCAACTATCTGAGTCAATAAGTCCCAAAAATATATGAAATGAAAAATATGTAAAAATGCTAACACACAGAAAAATATGTAATATACTAATACAGAAAAATTAAAATTCTCATGGTGTGAAGAATCAAGTATGAAAAATCAAAATAGACAACAGCGGCACAGACAACAGTGAATCACAACACAGCATGCAGTTGTCAAGGTAACAAGCTGCTAATATCACGCTGTCTATTGATTGGCTAAAATTACCCAAATTTCCCAACTTTAATTCCAAATAACATCAGCTTCTTTAATTTACAAGATAAGCTAATTGGTTGATCCTAATCAAAATTCAGAGTTTGGTTCGTGTGTCACATAGCTAGCTAGAGGCGATGGCCTCTTGGAGCTAATCAACGGCAGCATTCATCCTATTTTTTGGTCTGCCATGTTGGCTTGGCAATAACTATTAATATATATATATGTGTGTGTGTGTGTGTGTGTGTGTGTGTGTGTGTGTGTGGGTGTGTGTGAGAGAGAGAGTGTTTATATGTCTGTGTTTGTCCCCCCACCATCGCTTGACAACCGATGCTGGTGTGGTCATGTCTCTGTAACTTAGAGGTTCAGCAAAAGAAACCGATAGAATAAGTACTAGGTTTACAAAGAATACGTCCTGGGGCCGATTTGTTCGACTAAAGGCAGTGCTCCAGCATGGCCGCAGTCAAATGACTAAAACAAATAAAAGAATATACATATATACACACATATATATATATATGTACTGCACTATATAACACATTAATTAAGATATATTAAAAGAAAATATGGACTGTACTGTAGATGAGTAAACAAAGAAACATGGGAAACAAAACTCGGTAGGCGAGTGTCTGGTGTTGTTTTGCATTTATGATAAAATAAATATATACAAATTATTAAAATAATAAGAAAATATATACAGTACAACATTTCATGGATTTTCACCTATCATGTGGCCGTTTTGGAACTTATAACCCACAATAGTCGAGGGATTACTGTATATATATGTATGTATATATATATATAT
>NC_068986.1:60186387-60187447 GCF_001194135.2 Octopus bimaculoides | reverse complement strand
AGAACACAATGCATCACCTAGTCCAGGAATAAAAATCAAAATCTTACAGTCATGAGTCCAATACCCTAATCACTAAGCCACACGCCTCCACGCACACATGCAATAACACAGATGGGTTGAGGTTCACTACAGCTGTTTCAGACGTTCTTGCATCATCATCCATCATTTTTAATCCGGGTTTTGTCTCTGTTAACGGGGGTGGCTGGATCTACCTCAATGCCATAGCAACCGCCCTCACACCATCTTGCCATCTTGCCATCTTGCCCAGTTTTGGGCGTCCTCCCTTCTCAAGCCAACCCTCCCAATCTCCTCCTCCACCTTTTCCTTAAGGAAAAAATATTACATGATGTAAAAAACTGTTTTCTTCAGGTGAATTAAGAGTAAAATTTAACACTTAGGTGTTTTCACATAAATAGAACATAATGCATGTTGATCCTCCCAAATTGCATTATGTTCTATTCCTGTGAAAACACCTAAGTGTTAAATTTTACTCTTAATTCATCTGAAGAAAATGTTTTTTCACATCATGTAATATTTTTGTTCATCAATAAAGAACATGTCTGAAACAGCTGTAGTGAACATCAACCCATCTGTGTTATTGTTTATACTTCACCACACTTGGAACCTTCCCTATGTTGGATCTTGGGCCTATAGTCGACTGTGGAATATGTGCTGGAGAATACTCCTAGAATTGATTTTTGATCGATTTAATCGATTTGATTATATTTTATTTTCTATTTGAAAACTTGGTTCTGAAACACGTGTAGTCGTTTTATTATATTATTTTTATGATTTTTACTTTGTATTTTATTATACTTATTTATCGTGTATTTACTTATTAATTTTTTTCTATATGTGCCTGTGGATTTTCATGGATGAGTTCATGAACTTTGGTTCTTTTCTCTAAATTATATATTTATATATTATATACTGTGAAACTTAATTTAATTTTAATTTTTCATACATTGAATTTGAGTTTTTACCTGTAAATTTGGATCTTTATCCCTATTATTATTATTATTATTATTATTATTATTATTATTATTATTATTATTATTAT
>NC_068986.1:60184046-60185375 GCF_001194135.2 Octopus bimaculoides | reverse complement strand
TATATATATATACACATGTACATATATATATATATATATACACACACACATAATATCTACATTTATATGTAGGTATATGTAAGAGCCTGCATGTATATGTAAGTTTCAAAAACATATGGCTAGAATTTTGTGAAGTAGTCAACAGACGTATTATTATTATTTTTTTTTTATCTTAAAGATAAGAACAATAATTCATAAAATATGATTTAGTAGTGAATCTCCTGGAAAAAATCTGAAAGCACATTACATTGGAAACAGACTGTTGAAATAAATTATGAGATTATATACATATGTTAGTTATTTAAGTTTCTCACTGTTTAATTAATCTTCTAAATTGATATGAAGCTAAATTAAATGTTTGTGTCAAATTTTGGCATAGAGCCAGCAATTTTAGGGGAGCGTAAGTCAGTTACATCAACCTCAATATTCAACTGGTACTTATTTTATCAACCCTGAAAGGATGAAAACCAAAGTTGACCTCAGCAGAATTTGAGCTCATTACGAGGACAGAATACCGTAAAACAATTTTGCCCACTGTGCTAACTGTGCTAACTCGACACCATAGAGCGAAATTAAATATTATAAAATCCTTCAACTATGAACAAAAATAAATGCTTGGAAATACAATATTAACTCTAAATCAAAACCGTATTAATACATAAAACAAAAGTTTTGAATTATTACAGAGTTTTGGTTGACTGGTATGAATATAGCCGAAAGCAAGTGTGACAAACACCTACTATATCAACATTGCAACTTTTTTTTGTGAGACTTGACAGAGATTAAACTACTATCTCTCTTTGACTGAGTGGTTTCAAAAACGCTCCAGTAGCTTGTATGTATCTAAGCATGCATGTCTATGGATGTGTTTTTGTGTATGTACCTGTATACCTATGTATGTATCCTTTTATTTCTGTTTTTGGAATCCATTCTATTAGCAAGAAGCTAGTTTCTAACAAAGAAACAAAACCCCATCAATGAGATTTTAATGACAAAAATGATAACTGGTATTTGTAAAGTCTGTTAGCTAGTCTTTTTCTTTGCCTGAAAATCCTACTTTTCACAGATTGTCACTCGATAACACAACCAATTGTGGCAGATGTGTGTGCGTGTGTGTGTGTGGGGGGGGGTGGATGGAGGGATGGGTGGTTGCATGCATGCAGGGGTGAGAAAGAGATCCCGTTTACAACTTATTATTAGACATTTTTTTAATGAAAATCATTTTTTAACTGTTTGATGGGATGAGGAAGAGTAAGATACTGAGAAAAGTTATGTTGTCAATCATGCCATTTAGTGAATCCTTACCTGCATTTACAATATATTGGTTTG
>NC_068986.1:60181158-60183667 GCF_001194135.2 Octopus bimaculoides | reverse complement strand
ACAACAGACAGGCACTAGAGGACAAGAGGAACCATCTGGACCAGATATGTCTGGAGGCGGAAGATGCGTCACAGAAAGGTGACATCAAGTTTGTTTTTCGTTTGGTGAAGGAATTGAGTAGAAAGAGGAAGTGGACTCCACGTAGTGACGTCATCAACGATAAAGAAGGTAACATCCTGGCAGAGGAAGAGGACATCAAAGCTAGGTGGAGGGAATACAGCACCGATTGTACAGAAGGAGGCAGGAAGATCTCCCCGCTGCACTCGCTGTAGCCGAAGACAGAGAACTGGAACCACTCAAAGAAGAAGTGAGGGAGGCACTGTACCATACCAAGAACGGGAAGAGCCCTGGTGTGGATGAACTTCCCATCGAGGTATGGAAGGCGACGGGAGATATTGGGATACAAGTGTTGTGGAGACTGTGTGTCAAGATCTTGAACGACGTGGAGTGGCCGATCGACTGGTGTCGTGCAGTCTTCGTACCAATACCAAAGAAAGGCAACCCACGCGAGTGCTCTAACTACCAAACCATCAGTCTTATTGTCCATGCAAGCAAGATCCTGCTGCGAATCATTGTAGGTAGACTGCAGCGGAAATATAGCAGTGTCATTGCTGAGGAACAAGCCGGATTCGTCAAGGGCAGAGGAACAAGGGAACAGATAGTCAACATCAGGATGATGATCGAGAAGTTTAAGGAATGTAACATCCCACTTTACGTGTTTTTCATCGACTTCTCTAAGTAACAGCAAGGATGAATTGCTGCAGATGATATGCAAAGTGAAAGACATGAGTACACAGAGTGACCTATTCCTGAATGTAAAGAAGACAAAGATCTTGGTGGTGAATAAGTACAGGACAGACCAAGGTGACTTCACCGTAGACGGAGAGACGATTCAGGAAGTGGATGATTTTGTGTACTTGGGATCCACAATCAGCACCAGTGGATCAAGCACACCAGAGATACAGAGAAGGCTCGCGATAGCGAGGCAAGCGGTACAAGATATGGAGAACATTTGGAAGAGTCGTGGCGTGTCAATGCTGCTGAAGATAAGGCTACTTCGGGCTGCCGCTTTCTCTATTGCGACGTACGGCTGCTAGTCGTGGACAATGTTGAAGGCAGATGAGAAAAGAGTGAACACTTTTGAAATGTGGTGTTACCGCAGAATCCTTAGAGTGTCGTGGACAGAGAGAAGGACAAACAACTGGGTACTAGAAAAGCTCGGTTGCGAGATGACGCTCCGGCGAAACATCATGAAGCGGAAGCTACGGTTCTTTGGCCACGTCATGCGCCGGGATGGACTTGAGCGAACGATCATAACTGGCAAGGTGAACAGCAGACGTAAAAAAGACAGACCACCCACTTCTTGGCTGAAAGACATCACAACCACAGAATTGTCATTATTCTCAGCTGTCCATGGGGCAGAGAAGAGAAGGTGGCAAGATATCGTGATGATCACAGCATCGCATAGTGCGACACCTGACTAGAAGAAGATTCTATGAGGAAAACTGATAAAGTTTATTTGCTGTACTGAAAATGAGGAAATACACATTAGTGATTTCATATATCTATGTTTTTCATTCAACTATGAATGCATTTGTTTGTTTCCATATATGTGCCCACCCCAGACTTGTACTGCTTTGTCTATACGATCACCTCTCCTACATTCCTCAATATTTTAACTGGTATTGTAACTGCATCCCTATTCAGGTTTCTTTGAGATATTGTACGTTTACTTTCCTGTCTCCAGTCAATACTTTAACCTGCCTCTTAACCTCTATTGCATGTGAGTACACGTGTATATTATGTGTATGCTTGTATGTGTGTGTGTGTGTGTCTGTGTGTGTGTGTGTGTGTGTGTGTGTGTGTGTGTGTGTGTATTTGTGTTTGTGTTGTGTGTCTTTCACTGATATTTGTTGGCAAAGGATATAAACTTAAGCATGGAAACCCAAAAATGGTGTTCTTCAAGCTAAATCCCCTAGTGATATCTATTTTCTTCTCATTCTCATGAAATGCATGATCACAAAAATAAAAAGACATTTGAACTCTCAAATAGAGTTATAACATTTCTGTTAAAAATATTATTAACCACATAATATACAGGGTGTCCACAAAATCTGGGTACATGGGGATTAACACATACTTTAAGAAATTATTATTTCTTATATTTAATTATTTTGTAGACACCCTGTATATAAATACATACATCTGCACTGACAGATGCTCCTGAACAGGTTAAGTATCCCACCTGTGAGGGATCGGTGCTAGATGGGTCGAAACAATTGTAGTGATTAATGGATATTCTAGTATCATCCGTCTTCCATCTTTCTCATTAACCAAATACACAACAAACACTGTGAAAGTGAACATACTTTACTGGTAATCTACCAGGTATATACCATATGTTTTATTATTTAATACATACATATTTCCGTTGAGTAAGTAACCGCCTGAATAATATATCCCTTTAAGCTCTTTTTAGGAATATGTGTATATATATATATATATATAT
>NC_068986.1:60177298-60179947 GCF_001194135.2 Octopus bimaculoides | reverse complement strand
AAAAATGTTCGTTTTCTATGTTTTTGTTTTTCATGTTCTCATTTCTCATTCTGTCCACGTTTTCTGATGTCCTGTACCCATATATGCATGTATATATACATATATATGTAGGTATGTACATATATATATGTATATATGCATATATTTATATATTATTCATATTATTATATGATCGAACGCCATGCATCTTTCCCAAGTAAGTTTTATCTTAATAATTACGATGCGCACTCTTATTCTATTTTCTGTCTATCTCCCTCACTTGTTCTTCTTCCTTTCTGTTTTCTCTCCCATCCTTTCCCTATTCTTCTCGTCTCCCCTTCACCATTCCCCCTTTCTCTCTCACACACACACACTCTCCCTCCTTGACTCTCTCGTTGCTCACACGTGACCAAAGGCCATTCTCTCTTTCTTCCACTTCCTTTTATCTGTCTCTTTGCAAAGCTCATTTTTCCAAGCGTTCACCACTTCCCATCGTCTTGGCTAACAGCCCTCACCGTTTGTTTTTATTGTTTTGTTCTCACTGTCCTATTTTTGTTACCACTTCTCCCTCTGCAAAAAATCCCAAATTTTATTTAATTTGCTTTGCGGGAAGGACTGTTTTAACAAAGTCGCGTCTTGTCCTTACCTTCGAAATGCAGAGTAGATAAAACAGGGGAAATTGATGAAGGGTATGTTCTTTATGCTGCATGTTTCGTTTCTCTGTTTGTTTGTTTTTTCGTTGTTCGAAAAAGTTTGTTTTCTATGTTTTTGTTTTTTATGTTCTCGTTTCTCATTCTGTCCACACTTTTTTCATGTCCTGTACCCATATATGCATACATATAGATGTAGGTATGTAATATATGTATGGATGTATGCATATATTTGTATATTATTTATGTTATTATATATATATATATATATATATATATATATATATATATTACATGGAAAAACGGGAGCAAGGGAAATAATATTCTTAAGATTATAAACCTGGAAAAGTACAGGACAAGTTATTACACCTGGAAAAGTTCAGGACAACTTATTATATTTGGTAATGTACAGAACAAGAACATTTTTACTTAAAATATTGCAGCTAAGGATATAATTTCAAATAAAATATGTAGGTTTAGAAAATATTAGCTTTTATTAAAACTAAAAATTTTATTACAAGTTATTACTTCTATTTGTTATTACTTGTTACTTCTATTAAAAATTAAAAATAACTCAACTGAAATATTTTTTGCACTTTAAAAAAAATTCATTTTTTAAAATTATTAATTAATAGTTAGAAATTTGAAAATAGGTTATAAAAAATAATCGTAGTACATCATTAGTTGGTACAATAAATAGAATGATAAAAAATTAGTTATATATTACAGTAAAATCTACCTATAACAACAAATTTACAGTAAAATTTGCTTGAGTTATTCCCTAAGTTATTGCCAAGTCTTCACATTTTCAGTCTTGACCCAATGCCTATTTATTTACATAAGGAATTTGCGTACCACATATACTATTCTACTTTGCATAAAACTTTATCAATAATGGTATTTCTGGCTCTCATTTTTTAAGTTTTCTAGTGTGTCAATATTTTAACAGAATGATGGTACCATTTTAATTATAATATCACTTTGTAAATAAAAATAAAATAATTTTTAATATTCAAATTTTAATTTTAGCTGCAATATTTTAAGTGAAAAGTTTCTTATTCTTTGCTTTACTAGAAGTAATAGCTTGTCCTATACTTTTACAGGTGTAATAACTTGTCCTGTACTTTTCCAGGTTTATAATCTTAATATTATTTCTCTTGCTTGCATTTTTCCATGTAATCCATGTTTTTTCCAGGCTATGCCATTATACTAATTAATAATAATATGTCAATCAATAATTTAAGATTTTTCCTTACTGCAAATTGAATAATAAATTTAAAGTGTGCGTTTTGTGTGTATGTGTGTGTGAGAGAGAGAGAGAGGTGTGTCATGTGTATGCGTGTGAGGGAGAGAGAGAGAGAGAGAGAAAGCTTACATTTTTAAATTTATTCTTCCTTGCATCTTTTTAGAGTGAGTGTTGAATGGTTGACTGAGAGAGAGAGAGAGGTGTGTGTTGTGTGAGAGAGAGAGAGAGGTGTGTTGTCAGAGAGAGAGAGAGAGAGGTGTGTTGTTAGAGAGAGAGAGAGAGAGAGGTGTTGTCAGAGAGAGAGAGAGTGATAGTGTGAATTTTATTTATTTACTTTTTCTCATATTTTTTAGTGTGTATTTGACTGAGAAAGAGAGAGAGAGAGGTGTTGTCAGAGAGAGAGAGAGAGAAGGTGTGTCTTGTTCTGTGTGTGTGAGAGAGAGAAAGAAAGAGAGTGATAGCGTAAATCTTTTTATTTAGTTAGTTTTTCTCGCATGTTTTTTTAGTGAGTAAGTGTGTGAGTGATTGACTGAGAGAGAGAGAAAGGTGTTGTCATGTATGTGTAAAATGGCTAGGGTCAGCCACACACGCAAACACAAACATACACTCATTATCTGTCGTATACACATACATGCATAAATACTCAAGCATACATGCTTTGTATATGTGTGTATGTGACAGTGAGAGTAAGAGTCAGTCACTGAGTGAAGGTGTATGTTTTCATGACAATTTTTTTTTGCAAGTATGTATAAGTAGCTAAGTAAAATTTACACT
>NC_068986.1:60174380-60177288 GCF_001194135.2 Octopus bimaculoides | reverse complement strand
TACATACACACACACCAGCACACACCTTCTCTCTCTCTCTCTTTCTCTATCTCTCTCTCTCTCTCTTTCTCTCTCTCTCTCTCTCTCTCTTTCTATCTCTCAGTCAATCACTCACCTTCACTGAAAAAATGCAATAAAAAATAAATTAAAAATGCATGCTGTCACTCTCTCTCACACACACATACACACACAGCACACACTATCTGTCTCGCACCCCCTGTCAGCACATACACACGTCCAGGTCAATTACCGAACACGTAAGGTAACAGCTGAGCCATGTGCACATGCCTTCGAGTTAAAATGAAAGATTGCCAAAATGGCTAGGCTATTGCCAAAATTTCTAAATGATATCTTAATTTTTTACATTTTTATGATATAATTGCATTAATTAATACAGATGACATAATCAAATTAATTGCAAATTAGTGGTATCATTAGTGGTATCATTGATAATTTTTTCTTTACCTCAGTGATGCCAGTGACATATATTAAAAGTCCCTTATAGAACAATATTCATAAGAAAAATATAGAACTATATTATCAAGTTGTTAGATCAGGTAATGAAAGTCACGGAGAGGGTCATAGCCCAACTAATTAGGGAGAGAGTCAGTTTAGATGAGATGCTGTTTGGGTTCGTGCCAGGGAAAAGCACCACTGATGCTATATTTCTGGTAAGACAGCTGCAAGAGAAATACCTCGCCAAAGATAAACCTCTGTACCTGGCTTTCGTTGACATGGAGAAAGCCTTTGACAGGGTCTCCCGATCCCTTGTCTGATGGTCAATGAGGAAACTAGGGATAGATGAATGGTTAGTGAGAGCTGTGCGAGCCATGTACAGGGACGCCATCAGTCAGGTGAGGGTCGGCAACGAGTACAGTGAAGAATTCCGGGTAGAAGTAGGGGTCCACCAAGGTTCAGTCCTGAGCCCCCTCCTATTTATCATAGTCCTCCAGGCAATCACAGAGGAATTCAAGACAGGATGCCCTTGGGAGCTCCTACATGCTGACGACCTTGCATATGTATTTATGTATGTATGTGTACTTGAAAGATAGTGTATGTGTGAGAGAGACAGAGTGATTGCCACTTACATATGCATGACAACACACACCTTCACTCACTCACTCTTTCACACACACACACACCCATACAAAAAAATGTATGCATGTATGTGTATATGAAAGATGTATGCATGTATATGTGAGAGAGAGAGAGAGAAAGAGAGGGAGAGAGAGAGAGGGAGAGAGAGAGAAAGAGAGGGAGAGAGAGAGAGAGTGCCACTTACAAATGCGTGCAAAAAATATACATGACAACACATGCCTTCAATCACTCACTCTCTCTCACACACGCACACACACTTCCCTTTCATATACATGTACATACATCTTTCACTTTCTACTCTCTCATCAAAGCAAATGTCACCTTCCAAACAGAGTAAAGAAATAAAAAATTTTTTACAGAAATTCAAGAACAATCATATGATCCCATATGATCGAGTTTGACAACTATATTGTTTGTAACGAAAGAATATTACTTCCATAAATGTCTAAAGGTCGTACATGTACATATTAGACATTGGAAAGGATTACAGCTGATGTCATGTACCCGACACAAGCCAAGCTAACTTAATTTCTCTTACAAAAGAGAGGGAGGCATTTTCTCTCTTTTTCAATATTTAGTTACAAGAGATAATATAGTGTTACCAAAACATTAAAACTTTACTAACTTGATCAATCTGTCACTGAACCAGGATTTTAATTTCATTTGATACACACTTTGTTATCATTTATATGGAGAATTGCAACAGCAACTCAAGCTACCCTGTGGTGAGATGGCACCAACAGTCACTGATCTCAAAATGCATGTGTTTCCAAACATTGCACGAAACTTTAGCAACAGTCAATAGCTACGTGAGCGAGCCATCTTAGCTCCACGTAATGATACTGTCGACAAAATCAATTGGGATCTCTTGCTGCTGTTGCCAGGACAAGAACTGTCTTTCAAATCCATCGACACTGTCATTGATCAGGACCAAGCTGTAGTTTTTGCAACTGAGTCCCTGAACTCTCTACAGCCATCTGGGATGCCACCACACAACTAAACACTTAAAAAGGGGACCTCAATCATGCTGCTCAGGAACCTGGATCCACCATGCCTGTGCAATAGCACCAGACTGGTGGTGAAAGCAATGCAACCCCATATCCTAGAAGCAACAATTATTACTGGGGAATATAAGGGTGAAGATGCCTTCATTCCACAGATCCTGTTAATACCATTTGACTTCTACTTTGAATTTAAATGGCTCCAGTTCCCAGTGAAACTAAGTTTTGCTCTGTTGATAAACAAATCTCAAGGACAATCACTCAGTTGTTGGATTTAGCCTTGCTTCTCTCATGTAGGATATTTGCAAGTTGGAAGTCCCAAAACTCTTTTTATTTGTAACCCACTTAAAGGACACACTGAAAACATTGTATATTTAGAGAATATGTTGTTACCATATATGGTAACAACATATCTCTTGTAATTAAATATTGAAAAAGAGAGAAAATGCCTCTCTCTCTTTTGCAAGAGAAATTAAGTTAGCTTGGCTTGTGTAGGGTGCATAACATCAGCTGTAACCCTTTCTAATGTCTAATATGTACATGTACAACCTTTAGACCTTCATGGAAGGGGTATTCTTTCGTTATAAACAGCATAGTTGTCAAACTCGATCATATGGGATCATATGATTGTTCTTGAATTAAACAAAATTAAACTGTGATTGATCTCAGGATTTGTTTTAATAACTGTTTATACTTATGTCATCTGATAGAATTTTTCTGAAAATATAATTTTTATCAGAATAGATATATTCATTTCCTTTAACATTCTTTAAACTTCCAAGCAATGCTGGACACTTAGACTAGTATAT
>NC_068986.1:60170032-60174255 GCF_001194135.2 Octopus bimaculoides | reverse complement strand
TATATATATATATATGCAAAGATAAACCTCTGTACCTGGCTTTCATTGACATGGAGAAAGCCTTTGACAGGGTCCCCTGATCCCTTATCTGGTAGTCAATGAGGAAACTAGAGATAGATGAATCGTTAGTGGGAGCTGTGCAAGCCATGTACAGGGATGTTGTCAGTAAGGTGAGAGTTGACAACGAGTACAGTGAAGAATTCCAGGTAGAGGTAGGGATCCACCAAGGTTCAGTCCTGAGCCCCCTCTTATTTATCTTAGTCCTCCAGGCAATAACAGAGGAATTCAAGACATGATGCGTCTGGGAGCTCCTCCTCTATGCTGACGACCTTGCTCTAATTGCTGAGTCACTATCAGAACTAGAGGAGAAGTTTCAGGTGTGGAAGCAAGGATTAGAATCGAAGGGCCTTAGAATCAACCTAACTAAAGCCAAAGTCCTGATAAGTAGGAAGGCAGACAAACCACAAACCCCTTCAGGTAGATGGCCCTGCTCGATCTGTAGAAAAAGCGTAGGCAGAAACTCTATTAAATGTACCTAGTGTAAGCTATGGACACATAAGAGGTGCAGCAATATCAAAGGAAGGCTAACTGGGTAGATATTTTTTGTATATGGCAGATGCTTAGGAGCAATAAACACTGAAAATGTACAGAGAACAACTTCTGCCACATTCCAGGGAGAAAAACTAGAAGTAGTTGATAGCTTCCATTACCTAGGTGACCAAGTCAGTAGCGGGGGAGGGTGCACTGAAAGTGTAGCTGCTCGAATAAGAATAGCCTGGGCAAAGTTCAGAGAGCTCTTACCTCTACTGGTGACAAAGGGCCTCTTGCTCAGAGTAAAAGGTAGACTGTATGACGCATGTGTACAAACAGCCATGCTACATGGCAGTGAAACATGGGCCGTGACTGTTGAGGACATGCGTAAGCTTGCAAGAAACGAAGCCAGTATGCTCCAATGGATGTGTAATGTCAGTGTGCATACTAGACAGATTGTAAGTACCTTGAGAGAAAAGTTGGACTTAAGAAGCATCAGATGTGGTGTGCAAGAGAGACAACTGTACTGGTATGCTCATGTGGTGAGAATGGATGAGGATAGCGGTGTGAAAAAGTGCCACAGCCTAGCGGTTGAGGGAGCCTGTGGAAGAGGCAGACCCAGATGAGCTCATTGGCTGCTTGCTGTAAATAAAATATGGAAGCAGTGATGTGCATAAATAAAAACTTGTCACCAGTTCAAATATGCTTGAGGCATATTCAAACCTGTAAGAAAGCCATTCACTGTCTTTTGTCCTGGAGATAACTTCTCACTGTACAAAGATTGGTATAAACACACCAATTCAGTACAAAGCATTCCCTAACCAGACTGGCGGATGTTTTCATTTTGGAGTGGTTATCTCCTCTTCAGAAACACAAACCAGAAAGGCAGACACTGAAAACTAACAAGTGAAACAAATCATATTTCTTTCATTATACAATGACTGGTGGTGTTAGTTGGCAGTTTGCCATAATTAAAATAGGAGACAAAAGTGCTAAGCAGTGATATTTATAAATAAAATCTTGTTACTAGTTCAAATATGCTTGAGGTATATTCAAACCTGTAAGAAAGCCATTCACAATATTTTTTCATAGAGAAAGTTTGTTGGTGTAGACAGATAGATATAAACATGTCATGTCAGTTTGCAGTGTGACCCTTACCAGACTGGTGGATGCATACAATTCAGAATGGTTATCTCCTCTTCAGCAACAGAAACCAGAAAAGCAGATGCAGATACTACCAACTGATATAAGAGACAAGTCAATCTTATTATATTTCTCTCATGGTACAATGCCTTGATTATGTTAGTTGGTGACTTTAAATAAAATACAGGATGAAAGTGCTAAGCCGTGATTTGAGTAAATAAAATCTTGTTACCAGTTCAAATATGCTTCAGGCATGTTTAAACCCATAAGAAAGCCATTTCCTTTACTTTGTTATGGAGAAAATTTCTTGCAATAGACAGATAGGTGTAAACACAATATGTCTGTTTGTAGCACCCCCTAACCAGACTGGAGGATGCATGCATTTCAGAGTGGTTATCTCCTCTTCAGTACTAGAAACTGGAAAGTCATATGCTGAAAACTGATGGTGGGCTCATCTGGTGCAGGAAATCTACAATTGTTCACAAACAGGAGTTCACAGCCACTTACACGCATAACTTCAGTTTCTACTTGCAACGTGCCATTATATCTTTACCTAATGTCAATTCCAGGTAGAGGTTTTCTGAAAGCCTCATGTAGCATGACATGATACTGAAAAGAGTAGGTGTTAAGTAGGTGCAAAAAAAAAATGATGTGAAACAGATATGTCTCCATTGCTTCCAATACTCACCAACATGTCATTCTAAAGTTTACAATATGTACGAAAGTTTGCATACGCACGAAAATGGGTGGACAATCATATTTGGTATAGATTCTTTTATAAACCACTAAGACTCACTGTGAGAGCTCTCTCATGATTTAGTGTGAGCATGAATGAGAAGCTTTTTTTCTTTTTTTGCTAAAAACAACAGTTTAAATTGTTGTTCAGTTATTAATATCAATTCCATGTGTGCGAAGAATAAAGAAATGAAAGTGAGTTGTGGAAACATTTTTATAAAGATACTAGTGTCATGGCTTGGCTTAAGATCTGATCCATGTTAGATGGAGAGAGTTGGGTTCTCTTGATGGGAGCTTATAAGACTGCTCACATTTGTCAGTTATTTGTCTGTTACTCTTGCTTTTCAATTGTTTGCTCACTTCTTGACCTCAACTAACCTTTCTGGTAAGAAGAACAATTTTTTATACTTAACAATAGGCTCAAAGGAGTAAAATACCATATATACCAGTGTACAGGATGGAATTTGAACTTCAAAAAAGTCACCCCTAAACTAGGGGTCGTCTTATATACTCCGTATAAAATCTGAACCTTAACTTCCTGTGGTTTAGAGTAGTACCAATGTCAATGGAGAACACCGTAAAAAACTCACATAGATCCTATGGTTCTGCAACTCAGTATTTTCTACTGATACTTACATGTATGTTTGGGAAGCTGGATTAATAAGATTATATTAAAACAACAGTGCAGTAAACTTAGCAAACAGACACCAATCACCATTTGCTGATGAACAGAAAATGTAAACAATCAGCCCATTCAGTTAGGTTCCAGGGTCTGTTCTGTTTACACTGCTTTGTTAGAGTGCTCTCTCATACAATGCTCAGCCAACCAAGGGCTTTCAGGACAAGTGTACTTTACAGTAACTAACCTACATGTTATGGCAGATTAGCAGTATGCACCTGTACCTTCTGTGACTGGCCAGTTTGTGTCAGTCAGACCAATTACAATAAACCTTACAGACAGGGTTTCTTGAAAAGGCTCAAATCATCACTCTTTCATAAGCAGCAATATTATCACTGGATGAACATTAACTTCCAGCAACTGTAAAACCTTTTTATGGCCCCAAGTGATAAATGAAAGACATATGAAGCTGGTTTTAAACTGAAAGTGGTAACACATGCCAAGTTCCACAACAACTGTGTGGCTATGAGAGAATACGGTGTAACCAAGAAGATGGTAAGAGTTTGGAGATTAAAGGAAGGTTTATTAAGGACAAAATGTGCAATGAGAGGTGGCACTGCACACTGGCTGACTCTAGAGAAGCATGTAGCAGACATGGTCCATGAGCAGTGTCAAAATGGATCTGTTGTTTCAAGACCAATAGTCTCATGAAGCAAGAATAATTTACAAATTAAAGAAAATACTAGGTATGTACTTTATAACAACATCCCTAATATATTACAATATAATATTATACATTCTTTAAGTAAATCTGTAAATACATTTCAAGTAAATGGTGCTATTATAGTATACTTGTTAGTTCCTGTAAAATAATTAACACCTAACTGATGTCACTATGGTGGTGTTTACACCAGCCAAGTAAGCTTCATGTGTATTAAAGCAGGTAATCTATATATATAAAAATGAGAATGTGTGTGTGTGTGTCTGTCTGTCTGTCTGTGTGAATCCCTAAAACTCGAAAACTACGCAACCAGTTTCATTCAAATTTTACACATGCCTTACTTAGGGTTCCAGTTGTGTTTTAGTCAAAGAAATTTTTAACTTCTTGCAGAGTTCGAGCACACGGCAACATAATATCTCTTCCACTATTTAAGTATTACGTGTCAAAAGTGAAACAAAAACAGTTATGTCAAAT
>NC_068986.1:60150834-60167725 GCF_001194135.2 Octopus bimaculoides | reverse complement strand
GCAAAAAAAACCTATTTGTATATGCTCCACAAGGGAAAACAAGGAACATTGTTTACAACGAGGTGTTATAGTCACAACAGCAAGAAAGTATGTACATGATCACCTTCTTTTACGAAACTTCATTGACTTTCATATATTTATATTGATATACATATATATACGTGTGTTTGGGTGCGTGTGTGTATATACATCTCTCTATATAAAGATGATGCGTAGTCTAGACGGCGTTTTTAGATTTCATTATTCTCTTTAACCCGGGCAACGCCGGGTATTTCTGCTAGTTTACAATACTTGGTCACTTTTTGAAAAGAACTGGATAAATTTAAAACAACCAAAACTGCAGAATTGTTGCATACAAAGTTTACTGATTGAAACATAGTTAAAATGTTATTGGAACACAAAAAAAGCAGTAGCTTCAGGGACCATTGGGGAAGCTACAGCTCATCTGACCCCTTTAGCTATGATCCATATACCTTCAATGCTTGAGCTATTTTTCACGGAAATTGGAGTAGTCTTATACAGCAAGTATAGCTCAAAACCCACGTTTTAAATGGAAATCCTGGGGATCGTCTGATACATCCAGTCGTATTATACACGGGCATATGTAGTAAATGTTTTGGGAGAAAAGAATAAAAAGTCAATTATGTTATATAGACGCAGGCATGGTTGTGTGGTAAGAAGCTTGCTTCTCAAGCATATGGTTTCAGGTTCAGTCCCACTGCATGGCACCTTCAGCAAGTGTCTTCTACTATAGCCTTGGGCTGACCAATTCCCAAATGGAGTGAATTTGGTAGACAAATTCTGAAAGAAGCCCATCGTATATATATATATATATATATATGTGTGTGTGTGTGTGTGTGTGTGTGTGTGTGTGTGTGTGTGTGTGTGTGTACTGTATATATCTGCATGTGTCATTGTGTCTGTATTTGTCCTCTCACCATCACTGCTTGACAAGCAGTGCTGGTGTGTTTACATCCCTGTAACTTAGCAGTTCAGCAAAAGAGACTGAAAGAATAAAGACTAGGCTTAAAAAATAAGTCCTGGGGTTGATTTGTTTAACTAAAACCCCTCAAGGTTGTGCTCCAGCATGGCCGCAGTCAAATAACTAACACAAGTAAAAGAATGAAAGCGTGTGACTGTATGTAACTGATATAACAAAATATTATGCTCTCAGTAGACGTGGCTATGAAGAAATAAATAGGCGTTGGTGCTAGTACATGAACAGTGTTTGACTACATGTCTTTCATTCAATCATTCCAGTCATTCATCATACTCAATTCCTATAAAGTTATCACCCACTACCATATTTGGTAGTGGTAAGGCACATATTTTCATCTTTTATCTTTTACTTGTTTCATTGCCTTGAAGAATTTTTTAGTCAAATGAATTGAACCCAGTATTTTTTTAAAAACCTAGTACTTATTCTATCAGTCTCTTTTGTCAAACTACTAAGTTACAGTGATGTAAACACACCAACACAGGTTGTCAAGTGGCAGTGGGACACAAACACACACACACACACACACATATGATGGGCTTTTTTCAGTTTCCATCTACCAAACCCACTTGCAAGGCTCTGATCAGACTGAGGTTATAGTAGAAGATGCTTGTCCAAGGTAAGCATGTGGCTGGTGTAGTATGAGAAAACTGTAATGTGAGGAACAAAATATGGTTTACCTACCATTCAGTGTTGGCTTACAGCTGCATTAAATCCAAGATGTGCTCTACCCGCCCTGACCTATCACTAGAACCTACTGCTAAAGCCCAGTATCACACGCATGTGTCCACATGCATCCATCCATGATGACTGCCTGAAGTGAAAGAGACCCACACCGGTCCTACTTCCACCTATGTCGTTACTCCTTCTTCCTCTTCTGGTAAGGCCCCTCAGCTATTGATGTCATTCTTTCCTTCTATTCACCTCATTCCCACACAGCACCCCCACCCCCGATCTCAAGATCACCTCCTCACTTTATTCCAGATTGAAGTCTGCCATCTACCTGGGCAGATGTTTCATTTGCTGTGATATTCACAGGGATGGAGCACCACTTGCTTCTTCTCCACTTTTGTCGTCGTCTGACGAAGCGACAGTTTTGCGAACATCCAAGACGTGACACAGCATTCCATCCACAGAGACATTATTTTTGGAATTAACAGCCATCACTGTCCCTCTGTCCCACTGACATGTGCAGCATGCCTTTGGGTGCTTGATCCAGACTTCATCTCCTACGTACACGAAGGCAGACTCTCTATCTCTTCCACAGGGTGTTGTGATGCTGTACATGGGTGTCACCATTCATACCTCAATATTGCTCTGTGTGACACAGACTCCTTGGCCTGTCCTGATTAGAATTATATACATTTTTGTCCCAAAATACTGCTTCCAGTGGTGAGATGTGTCCTGTCTCAGCCATGGCCTTGATTCTGTGATGGTGTCTTTCCACAATTTCGTTTCCACTTGGCCTGTATGCTGCTTTGAAGAAGTGGTGCACATTCTACTTATCAAGCATCTCCTTCAGCACCTCCAAACAAAGTGCATGCCATTGTCCATCAGCAATTTGTCCACAGGGCCCCACTTCTGGAATATCTTGTTCAAGATACATGCAACCTCATCTGCAGTGCCTGTCTTCATTTCCCTCCAACCTAATGCACAGTCAACCATTGAGAGATATGTCCCCTGCTGGTAGTGTGTCACATCCTCCACTAATTATCTCCAGTTGTGCTCTACTGAGATGTTTTCCAGCTCGTGCACACCCAGACCAGAGTCATGGATTGACACTTATCACAGCTCCCAACCACCTTTTGAATGCTCTGCCTAGTAACGTCAGAGCCAACCCTCCTGGCAAGATACAGGATTCTATCCATGCCTGTATGATGCATGGCATGCAGTCTCCTTAATTCTGAGTCACCTAGTCAACACACTGCACTTACCCCACACTCTGAATCTTCCAGCAACACCAACCAGGCTTTTTCCACCCTGGTTAGAATGTCTGCTTTACTAACATCTCTGCAGTCCCTTTGGTTCAAACCCTCTTTTCATCAGTGATCACTGATTCTATCCATCGAAGGACAGTAGCTGAATTGGTTTGGATTTCGATAGATCACACCCCCCATCTCAGAGCCAGATTCACCCACTTCAATACTGTGTCCAACTCAGCCACATTGATGTGATTATAATCATCTGTTTTTCGAAGCCAGACTGCATCCTCTGCTTCAACACCTTTGATTTCCCAGACAACCCCTATTGCTGTGCTGCTTGCATTGCACCATATGATCCCGTTCTCCAATTTGGGCATATACCAGCTTCCTTTTATTGGATTTTCTGCTCTTACCCTCTCTAGGATTTACTGCATCATTGCCACTCCCCACTTTGTCCTCACTCCCACTTTGTCTCCCCAGTTCATCCCATCTGCTCGTCTATTGATGTAGCTGCATGCTGTTCAAAGGCACCTTATGACTGGATAGTGATCCACCAGTGTCCCACACGTCGAGAATTATTCTTGCCTCTTGATGCTGGTACCCAGTTCCAGAATCTCATTTCTTCTCCAAAACATCAACACACCTGTTTTGTCTCTTTGAAGCTTGAGCCCCAGTGCAACTCCTCCAACCATTGGCTCTGGTGGCTTCACAACCAGCCCGAACTTCTTTAGGTGATCTATGACCTCTGCAGCAAACACTACAGTCTTGTCTATCAGGATGTCGTCCATAAAGGAATTGCTGGCCTTTTTTACCTTGTCCACCTTTCCCAGGATAGATTTGAACATTGTTGCCATAATCTTTGGCCCAGAATTCAGCTCAAAAACCAGCCTAATCAAAGTGTGTCCAGCCCTTATATCGCACCAGCTGATACTACCACAGTTTCTTGTTCATATGGAGCTGCAGATATGCTGACTTCAATTTCATAATTGTTGCCGCCCTTGTAATCCATCTCCATTCTTGCAATGTCTCTCTGCAGACATCAGTCACCTCACCACCCACGTGGCACAATACATGGTCATTCATCTCTCGAAAGTCCAGTACTGGCCTGACCTTGCCCTTCATTGGCTGCACCACTGCCATTAGTAGAAGCACTCCGCTCTTCACTTCCTCTTTCCATGGAATAAGGATACCCTCTGTACTTCTTCAAACTCACTCCTGGCAACTCCTGTCAAAGTATGCTGGTAACAGCTAATTCCTGTGTCAGGGGCTCACCTTTCCAGCACCACTCAACTGTCCACCACTGACCATTGAACACCACCTGAAAAAACTCTATCTTCTGTGGTGTAAGCAGTACAATCTTACCTGGAGCTCAGCTCCCTCTCTTGTTGCAGATTCATGACACATGATGCCTCTGCACCACTAATCAAAACCATGTCTCCACTAACACTGACACCTCCTAGGTGGCTGATCACATCCATGCCCTTCACCACATCAATTCTATCTATCACATGGTCGATCAAAATCACTTGCAACCTCAGTGTTGTGCCCCGCACTGCTATCTTCACTTTGCTGCTACCCTTACATCCAATTTCACTACCATCAACTTCCCAAACATTACTCATGCCTTTCCATTCTTTTGACGCCCTTGGGGTCTCAAGAGATGTTGTACAGCACAAATCCACAAGGGCTTTGAACGCCTTTCCTCCAACCAGGACTTCAACCACGGGCAGCGACTACACAAGAGCCTCTACTTGCTCACAGGGGAAGTATGAGAGGTAGCAACTTTCCCATGGCTTTTCTCCTGGCCGCAGTTTTGGGCAACATACCTTGTCTGCCTGCAACAGTAGTAAATGGGTTCAGGCTTCATCTCTACACAGTCCCTTGCCATGTGCAGTTCCTGGCACTCCACAGCAGTTTTTCTCTCATTCTTCACTGACCGTCACATAATGCCATGGGCTTCTGCAGCTGTCACCACCACTGCATTCTGCCTGGTGTTTTGTGTTGACATGTGGGCTTGAGTGATGAGCTCACTTATTGCCATTTTCTTGCTGCCTGGCAGTTGTTGAAGTTGCACCAATATGTCATTGGGGAAGCCATTTATGAAAGCCAATCATGCCACCTTTTCTAGTCCCTCTCTAGTAATACCAGACAGCATGGCCAATCACCAAACCTCCACTATGTACATGTCTACTCTTTCCTTGTCCACCTGACCATTCCCAGCTTAGCGAATGCACCATACGATCCTTCTATAAAGGCTTCTTTTAGGCGCTGCTCAATCTTCACTGTGGCCAGTTGGTCTATTTCATCCATCTTGAGGTACAGCACCAACACGTTTCCTTCCAGATACAGAGCTATGAGACCTGCTATATCATCAGTGCCTTGCAGCTTGGCTACCACCTTGATCTTACGGATCCAGGGGATCACATTTTCTTCACCACAGAAAGGTCTGTTGGCATTGCTGCTGATCCTTATTTTCACTGCCGTCTCATGGAAGAGGACAGCAACAACAGAAAAAAAAAATATATATGAGAGAACTGTAATGTGAAGAACAAAATATAGTTCACCTACCTCTTAGTGTCAGCTGTCCAGCTGCGTTACATCCAAGACACACCCTACCAGTCTGACCTTCACTAGAACCTACTGCTAAAGCCCTGTCTCATGCACATGTCCACATGCATCCATCCATGATGACTGCCCGAGGTGAAAGAGACCCACACTGGTCCTACTTCCACCCACATCCTCACTCCTTCCGCTTCTGATAGGGCCCCTCAGCCATTGATGTCACTGACCCTTTGCTTCCATTCACCTCAACCCCACAGTTAGGAAGTAAACTTCTTACCATACAGTCACATCTGATGCAGATAAGCCTTGGACCTCTTATGAGAAATTTTGCAAGATGGAATAAGACTGCTTTTGAGCCCCTGGGCATAGGAGTCCTCTCACAATTAAAAGGTGCAGTGAGCTTTATCATTATTATTATTATTATTATTATTATTATTATTAGTAGTAGTAGTAGTAGTAGTAGTAGTAGTAGTAGTAGTAGTTGTTGTTGTTGTTGTTAGCTGGTAGGCAAAATGCTTGGATCATCATAGTCTGTCAAAGTCATCTGCCTTCATCCTTTCAGAGTCGATAAAATAAGTATCAGTCAAGTACTAGGGTTCATGTAGTCAACAAGCACTGCCTCCCACCAAAATCTAAGGCCTTGTCTCTATAGCAGAAATTCTTAGCAGCAGTTCATCCATCTTTACTTTCTGAGTTCAAATTCCACCATGGTTAACTTTGCCTATCATACTTTCTGGATCAATAAAATAAGTATTAGAAGAGTACTGGGGCTGATGAAGTCAATTAGGTCCTCCTCCAAAATGTTAGTGATATGACATACGACTTTTTGTCATCAGTGTTATATCTGAATTGTTATAATATTAAATGTTCCTGATGTTCTCTTATTACTCTCTAACTGTATATCTTCAACAAGCACTCCATGATATCTCTATTCAATAATTCCTACAACCTGTACACTATGACTGCGCATATGACACTCTTCTCAGACTGTTCTGCGCATGCTCATTTATACGAACTAGTATTGTTCACTTAACCAATCATGGGAGTGTACAGATTCCCCATACAACTGTTAGGTATTGTGCCTATAGTAGGAAGAATTATTATTATTAGGGCAGTGATCTGGCAGAATTGTTAGCATGCCAGACAAAATGTTTAGCAGCATTTCAGCCATCTGCATGATCTTGCAGGTGGTTCCCTGTTTGAATTTTCTTTAGGTCAAGTAGCCCGTTCCACTCAAAAAGTCCCTAAGGTTTAAGGGTGATGAATGAAACACATATGTTTCCAGAGATGAGTTATTCAAACCCCAAAGAATTCTCCTCACTACTCCTGCTTGTGATCAGAGATGCACATATCACCAGCCACTAAAGGATATGCTCAATTGGTTATGATCAAGCAACTGACAAGCAAATCTGTGGTATTGAGCAGAATATTTGTTGTATCCTGTCTTTTACGCTAAGACTAAGCATCTACTAAATAACACTTCCAATCATTTAAGATCAGAAGTCATTAGAGCTACTGCCTGGTACTGCATCAGGGTAATTATTAATATTATTCTTATTGTTATCATTATTAGTTACTTTTTAGACAACAAAATGGCAGGATTTTTAGCATGCTGGAGAAAATGCTTAGCAACATTTAGTCCATCTTTGTGTTCTGAGTTCAGATTCCACCGAGGTCGACTTTGCCTTTCATCGTTTTGGGGGTCAATAAAATAAGTACCAGTCAAGTACTGGGGTCGATGTGATCAACTATACCCTTCCCCATAAATTCCGGCCTTGTGCATATAGTAGAAAGGATTATTATTATTATTATTATTATTATTATTATTATTATCATCATTATTGAGTGAGAGAGCAATAAGTGACAATGCAGTACAAATATACAAAGCTCAATCTTCAACAGGCAGGAAAGCTGCTTCTCTTGGGGAAAAGTTATTCGGAAGACTATTATGTATCAGTTGCAACCCATTGAATCGACTTTCTTATTGGGGGTGGCAAGTGTTGTGTATTGAACTCCTAATCAATATATAACAAATGTTGTACATTTGTTTAAATAATTAACAACCACCAGTCACATGGCATGCACAAGTTTTATGTGAACTTGTTGGTTTTTTTTTTTTTATATATGTTACAATTAAAATAAACAGGCACACACAATTGGTTCCATCTCTACAGAATTACGATTGATGTTGTTACCCCTTCTCATATGTTCTGTTGTTGGTTGTGCATCTACTATGGTGAGATAGAGATTCACAGTTTACGGCTATTTAATCCTTCTTTCTATACCTGTGCTGAGAAAATTTACAAAACTTGACATGTACCACTTGTTGAAACATTCTAGCCCATACTTCTTGCACAACTCCCAGTGTATTTGCACTGCTACTTTGTCATAACATTTTTTGTACTCCTTTTGGGCTAGTTTTGAGCATCCATTAATTATATGCCTGATTGTCTCAGATGGTTTTCTTCATAGTCTGCACAAAGGAAATACTACTGTCTTATTAGTACTACACTTAATTGAGTAGGTTTGTAAAGCTTGTTCTTGAGCAGCAAGAATCAGTCCTTTTGTCTCCTTTAAAAAACCCAATCATAACCATTTTCAGAATTCTTCATCAGCTTCATCCAATGTTTGCTGGAAAAACTCATCATGAAGGACTTTCTCTTTACAGTTGATATTCTTTTCTCTATTAGCCCTCATATTGGACTCCTGGAGGATCTCTCCAATGTCATTGATCACCTTCTCACTCAATGCAGCCTGCAACATTCTTTCATTACTGTTCTTCAGGTAAGCATGCAAGGACTTGATCTTCACAACGTTATCTTTTATTCCAACCAGCTTTTTTCCATTTTCCTTTTAGGTAAGTAAAGCCTTGCTATATTACTTCAAGTATGATGGCACCTATGCATAACCATTACTTTCCTAACTTTTCCATCCATGTTGACAAGTTCTTCCGTTGTCCATTCCACAACTCCTCCATAGTAAAATATCACATGAACAGCACATGCATTGATGTCTCTAATCAGTTTCCCCCCATTTAGCTTAGATCTATATAGGTTTTTAACTCTTCTGGCATATTCAGAAGAAATTTTCTCCTTTGTCTTGGCATTCAGCACCAAGATAATTGTAACCCTCTCCATTCACTTCTCTTATCAACTCATCATCTGGAAGTTGTACTCCACTGCTCTCTCTCTCTCTCTCTCTCTCTCTCTCTCTCTCTCTCTCTCTCTCTCTCTCTCTTCAGTTCAATAGCAGTGCATTTCTCTATACCAAAATGCCATCTGGATATCTTGAGAGAAAATTCATATGGGCTGAATAAGAAAATCCAATTGAGCGCTGCTGGTGCCATAAAGTTTTAAACCATCCATAAATAGCCAGTGGATGATTGGTGTTTTTCTGCAGATTGTGGCCAGCTGTCCCATCTTTCTCAAAGCTATGGAGAGTGGTAACAAACTAACAGTAAACAGTAAGGGTGACACCAGTTCTCCTTGAATGATTCCCCTTTTGGTGTCAACTTGTCCAATTTCTCTTCTACCTGCAGTCAGATCTGTCTTCCAGTTTTTCATGCTGTTTTTGAACAAATAAATAATTTTTTTTCACTGCCTGACCATCTCCAGGCATTTCAGAATCCATGAATGAGGTACCATACCATATGCCTTCGTATAGTCAATTCAAGCCATTGATAGGCTTGTCAACTTTCTTTAGCAGTTCCTAAGAATTGCTTTGTCAATCAGTAACTGATTTGTTGTTCTCTGAGATCCCTCCTTGTAACATGTCTGTACAATTTCTTTCCATTATCCCAGTTAGAAGCTTCCACATCATGGGTAAACAAGCAATTAGATGATAGTTACTGGATACAGCACCCTTGGCTGATACAATTTGAAACAATTCCTTGGAATACACAGCCTTGCAAGAATTTTTGTAGTTTAGGATGTAAATTTATCAAAACCTTGAACCAAAAACCCTGAACTAGATCTGGGCCAGCTGCCTTCCAATTTTTCATCTTACCAACTCCAGCTTGAATATCTTCCAATGTGATGATGCCCTCCTCTATCTCCATGTCTTTGAATTCTTCTTCCAATTCATAGAGCCAAGGTGCCCTGTTGTTGTGCTTGACATTTTCTGACTAGATCAGGGGTGGGAAATTTTTAAGTGTGGTGGGTAAAAATTTCCCCAACAAAAGGTCTATGGGCGGATCAGGAATTCTAACTCTTATATCTGTGTAAATCTTGTACATATGTATGTATAATTCGATATACATTAATAAAGATAAGTTTAACACATTAAATTAACACATGACATCTTCATTAATGCCACCGATGAATTTAGGACATTCATATTACTTATGAGGTATTCTATATTTTTCAAATAAAGTGTAGTTTGGTCTCAAGGGGTGGTACAAACCTAGCATAATGTGTTTTATAGTGAAAACAAAATTTCCATTCAAATGGCAATTACTGGGCAATTTTCTGCTTGAGTCTAACTGTTTTAAGTCATAGTGGAAATGTGATCTATGTTGCAAAGAGGTATATGAGTACTGTATAAATTTTATGATTGAAAAATTGACTATATTTTGTACATACGAGTATGCCAGCCTATGGGCACAATAAAATGGGTTTGCGGGCGCAATTGTGCCTGTGGGCGGGGTTTCCCCACTCCTGAACTAGATCTTACTCCAAAACAAAGTTGCTTCTTTGAGATCTGGTAACCGCTTCTTCTTTATCTCTTCTACCCAGAGTCTTGTAGAACAGCTGATGATTTGTTCTAAATAATTGATTTTGTTTAAAATGTAGATATCTTTCCTTGTATCTTTTGATCTTATCTTCACTTACTTTGATCTTTTGTTTTAACATATTCAATATAAATAGAGTGCCCTTATCCACTAGGTGGTATTTTTTATTCATATAATTTTGTTCTCTTTCATTGAGCCTCATATTACCTCTCCTTACTTCCTCAAACTTTCTAAAATCCTTCCACCATCTGTTGATACTTTCATTTATTCTCCTTTTTCAGAATGGTTCTTTGTTTCTCTGTACTTTCTTTTCTCTAAATATTCCCATCTTCTCTGTGATGGCATAAGCAGTGGCATGCATCAAGGAATTTAACTCAGTGATATCCTTAATTGGAATTCTTATATGTTACCATCACTAGACAGGATATCAGCCAAGACTTCCAAGAGGCCTGTCTACCTTCATTTAAGCTGGTTATCCTGCACTGATCACCACTTCCAGTATTTATCCCTGCAGCATTTAAAGACTCATATAGTTGGCTGGCCATTGACTCTATTGAGACCATGCACACTTTAACAGGCTTTTTGTCATTCAGTGTCCAACAAAATTCACCCTCCTTACCAGGCAAGCACTTGATTGGTAGGGTTGCCAATTTAGTTGCAAATGGCCCAACAATTTATCAGGTTGTACTGGATTATGTTACCAATAGTACTAAAAGTGACCTGACATATTATTACAACTACCAGTTCCATCAGCACTATTACTATCAGTAAAACCAGTAGCATTCTTATTATTATCCTAATTAATATTCTTATTATTTTCATCCTTACTACCATTATTATTAACAAAATTCAATAGGACATTGTTGGATGAACCTGGGGTTTGGGGATTTCAAGATTTCTGATAACAAGATTTCCAGTACAAAGATTTTTGGTATAGGTAGTGGAGATGAAATTGGGTGTGCACAAGTTTCTAACAGTGAAGAAAAAGAGAGAAAAACAATCAAACATAGAAAAGATGTGCAAAAACTAACATACACCTAACTTACTAATGTTGATGAGGAATAGTAAACAACTGGTTTCATTTGCATATAACTGCATATTGAAACAATAGCCCTAGTTTAGATTATAATTCATAGAACATAACTGAAAGACAACTTCAAAATAACAACTTCTTGTTGTTATATAAAGACATAATTATTATTAAGGAAAGGATCCATCAAATATTCACTGGCCCCTCTTTGGTTCTCCAGGTTCCAGACCAATGTATCAGCTGAATATATTATCCATATTTCTCATCCATCATGTATCTCTTTTTAAATATATGCTTGGATTAGTGCCTGTCATCTTAAATTTCATAGAAATTATTAAAGAAAGCAAGAACTTACTTAATCAAATTATATTGGACCTAAGTGCATTATGTCATATTTAACCTCTGTAGAATTTGAATTCAGTAAAGTGTTGTAATTAATATGTAAAGTAACTAAATACTGGAAGATATTTTCTCCGGCATATTACCAACTGTATAATCTACTACTGTAGTTTAATAATAATATTTTTCTAGCATATGCACAAGGTCAACCTCATGAACAAAGTTTGGACACAGTATATATTTGATTAACTTCAATCTCCCAGTATTTGATTAGTACTTATTTAATCAACTCCAGAAGGGATGAAATGGACAAAAATTGAATTCATCCTATGAAGAAATGTTATCTCTTCTTCAGTACCAGAAGCTGGAAACAGGTTCAAATATGCCTCAAACATATTTGAATGGGTAACAAGTTTGTATTTATGCACATTACTGCTCAGCCCTTCTAACCCATATTTTATTTACAGTGAGCTGCCAACTTATGCAACCAGTCATACATAATATGATGATAAAAATATAAGAGAGACCAGTCTCTCTTGTCAGCTCGCAGTGTCTTTCTTTCAAATTTCTGGTACTGAAGAGGAGGCAACTACTACAAAATGCACATATCCATCAGTCTGGTTTAGGGAACACTACAAATTGACTGAGTGTATTTACACCTATCTTTCTATAGTGAAAAATTTTCTCCATGATGAAATACAGTGAATAGCTTTCTTATGGGTTTGAATATTTGAAGTGGTAACAAGTTTTTATTTATACACATCACTGCTTAATGTTTTCATTCCATATTTGTGTTCTGTATACGTATGCATATGTATGAACTGGTTTTGCATTTTATGTACATGTATGTGTGCAAGTGAAGGTTTTGTTATTCTATGTACATATATGCATGTGTGAATTTTGCTATTCTTATAACATATGTGTGTGCAAGTGTGGGTTCCATTCTAAATGTCATTGATATAATTAAATTGCCCATAAATAAACAAGACAAAGAAAAATATAATCCCATAATACTGTAAGTTGACATATTTAGGGAATATGGTAATTGATTCAGAATCAGATATTTGCATAAGATTGCAGTCAGTGCTAAAATTAAAAACAAAATCAAAAATTAAACTAATGCTGCTGCTGCTACACCACCACCACTTCTGCTGCTTGTTAGTGCTACACAACAAAACGAGGAACATAGTATACATACTGAATGATAAATGCAAATGATATTGTCAAGCTGATTAGATGGGTGCCTATTGAGTGATAATAAGTTTAGCTGTGTGTTGTCCCATAATAACCAACTCCAAGAGTTGTTGAAATAACATTTTTATTTTCATTGAAGTTTATTACAATATTTACCCTTCTAATTGTAGCTTGCCAATAGTGTGAAGTGGCCTGCTAGAGATGAATGTAGTTTGTAATAACATTACTAACAGAAGAGTTTATCTTCATGTGAGAGGTGAGAATAATGCTTTGACCATCCTAGTTGAAAAATCCTTTTAACTCAGGACTGAGCTTCAGCCAAAGAAAACTTGTCCATGTAAAGGGCTTGTTGTCTGTGTGCACCTTTGGCTTGCTTTTGACTAAGAATTGGTTGGCTACTTATTTGTGTGGCGAGAGGTGAGGATCTTGTGTTCATGGTATGTGCTTGGAGAAGTGCAGTGATGATGAAGTAATTCTTTTAAACACAGACTGTGTAGGTATCAAGAATTCTGTGTATGTCTATCTTCACTGGTAGCTTTCTCAAACTCTGTGCTGATTCTGGTGCAATTTCAATTTTATAACCCCCTTTTGCATGGGAATCTTATAGAACATTCTGTGATATAGAGTAATATTCCAGCAAGCTGATTGGTTAATATTCAGGGCATGTTGCCTGACTTAATGTGGTCTAAACTTAGTTACTGAAGCTGTGGTATTTTAATTCCAGGCTTTGCTACAATATAAATAAGGTAAAAGAAGTTCTCAATATTTAATAGAAATGTGAAGACAAAAGTTCTTTAGCTCCTTGTTGGATTTGATCAAGTAAACATATGATCCAAAACATTCCAGTTGTGATAATCCCATCTTGTTTTAGATATAGTGTGTCTGAGACCAAAAAATACTTTCTGTGTAGTTATTCAACCTGCTATGAATAATAATTAAATCTCCCTCAAATTATGCACTACTAAGAAAAAAAATTTCACATTGGACAATGTACTTTTGAGTTTCCTGCACATAAGAGATAAAAAAGACAGGATGGTTCTGGTTAGAATTCCTGCTCAGTTAAGACTATGCATATATATATGGGAGAATATACAAATAAGAATCAATATAATTTGCAGAACTATACACGAATTGTCTTCATGAAATAAGACTAGCATATTGTTCTACCAATTACATTGGGGCTATTTTTCAAAATGCCTCAGAATAGCGCAGTAATTGTTACAACAAAAATTTTGTACCTTGGACATAGAGTTACCCAAGGTTTCGTATCCACAAAACCAAAGCCTTTTGAACAGCTCTGTATATTTCTCATTTTGTCCTGTTTTATATGCTAGGCCACATAGTTTTAAATTGAATTAATATTCAATTTATCACCCTATCTATATAAATAATAATTTAAATAGTTATGTTCTCCAGCCGGCCACATATACTGCAGTGAATTATTCTCTGCAGAATTGTTTCTGGAATTTTGCATGCCAGAGCTGAGGCATTTTGAAAAATAGCCCCAAAATAATCGGTAGTAAATCACTAAGAGCACTGTCCAAGCGTGATCATTGCCAGAGCACCAGCTGTCTGGCTTTTGTGCCGGTAGCACGTAAATAGCACCATTTTAGCGTGACCATTACCAACGTCACTTTCCTGGCACTTGTGCTAGTGGCACGTGAAAAGACATTCGAGCATCCAGCTGTAGAAACTCTGCCAAATCAGATTGGAGCCTGGTGTAGCCATCTGGTTCACCAGTCCTCAGTCAAATCGTCCAACCCATGCTAGCATGGAAAGCGAACGTTAAACGATGATGATGATGATGATGATATATATATATATATTCCATATATATTCCATATATTCAATAAGACATTCAATACTTTATTTCATAGTACCATCCTTTTTTATTTTATATTATATATTATATTATATATTGTATATTCCATATTCTATATCCCACATTGGTTTTGCAGGAATATAAATAAAACATAAAAAACAGACAGTGTTGGAACTCTTTTAAACAAAATAATATATTCCTCTATACACAATCATACAAAACCCCCTTTTTTTGTATTTATTTTTACTCGCATATATATATATATATATATATATATATATATAGTTAATTAATACATCAGAAAAGAAGTACACTCTAAAGAATAGAGCAGTAATTGTTACAACAAAAAATTTTGTACCTTGGACATAGAGTAACCCAAGCTTTCATATCCACAAAGCCAAAGCCTTGTGGACAGCTCATCAGACCCTATACAAAGACAAAAGTTTAAATTTCTATGTCACTGATGTGAGGAAATGCTCAGAAATTGAAGTAGAGATTAAGCCAGCAAAACATGTGGTATCACTTTAGATAGATACATATATGCACACACACATGTGTGTGTGTGTCTGTTCATTTCATTCATAATTTAAGCATAGTGCAGAGTAGACCACTCTTCAGACCACATTGAATGATGTTGCATTGCAGAATATTGTAGATTGTACATGCAACTTCACATACTCTGTGCAGCAGAAACATGTGTTGGACTTTTTATAACTATCTAATTATGCTGTATAATTAACTGTTAAATTAAAGAAAAATTTGAAGATGTACCCGTCTCCATATTCTTATAATTGTTTTGGATATAAATTTATATATATTATAGCCAGTTAGAGAATGACCATTGGTTTCACATCTATAAAGTTCTTCGCTCTTAAGGCGGCTTGTAAGACTCATTGGTGGAGGTACATAACCTCTCTTCATTTGGAGGAAAGAACATGCCTTGGCTCAGTAAGTTTGTAAATAAAATATCCTGGACCGAAATTTTGCTGTCAATAAACCTGGGCAAGGAGTAGTTACTCCACTTAGATCAATTCCAGTTGTCTCTAAAATGGGTCAGTGTGTAGACGATTGCTTTTCTCAAATAGGAAATTCTGTTTCCAAAAATTTCCTCTGATGAGGGGATCAACTTAACATTTCCTTTTTGGAGTTTAAGAAGGTTTCCAGATCAAGTGAGGTGTGTGTGTGTGTGTGTGTGTGTGTGTGTGTGTGTGTGTGCATATATGTATCTATATCTATATATATGTATGTCTGTAAACAAGGAGAATAGTTAGCAACTTTTTATTGCTTACTTCTACAATTGTTTCATGAATGCTTCACTGGAATTTTATTGCTGGAATATATACATACATATCTACTGACATCATCAAATATCGACTACCTATTTATAAATTAATAGCTTTTATTATTGCTATTTATATATATTGTTTCCATTATAAAATTGGCAAAAAAAAAAAAAGAAGAACCCACAAAATGCAAGTGGTTATAAAAGAAAATGCTAAATCATAATTTCAAAATCAAACATGACTCATTCTGCCAATATTTGTTGTAAAGATACTCTGTGTGTATCTGTGTGTGTGTGAGTCTCTCTCTCTCTCTCTCTCACTATAGGTGCTTGTAAAAATCTAGAGGGGTCCTAGTTAAAGCATTTGTTGAATGGGAGGAAAAGACAGAGACATGTAGCATGGAGGACAACTGGAAGTTACAACAGGCAACCTACTGAGGACCACAGACTGAATCCATGTCAGGTGCAAAGTTCTGGCCACTGAGGATGATTGATGGTGGAATACTTATGATATTTGTCTGAACAAATACTATAAGTACTAGCACAAAGCAGTGACAGGTAAAAAGCAAACTTCAGTTTGCATAAATTTGTGATGTATTTTAATCGGGCAGTCTTTGAGTGCAAATCAGTCACTAGTATTGCAGTTAATGAGCACAGATCAGTCACTTTACTAAATGATCTATATATATAAAAATGAGAATGTGTGTCTGCCTGTCTGTCTGTCTGTCTGTCTGTCTGTGTGAATCCCTAAAACTCGAGAACTACGCAACCAATTTCATTCAAATTTTACACATGCCTTACTTAGGGTTCCAGTTGTGTTTTAGTCAAAAAAAATTATTAACTTCTTGCAGAGTTCGAGCACACGGCAACATAATATCTCCTCCACTATTTAAGTATTACGAGTCAAAAGTGAAACAAAAACACTCCTGTCAAATACTTTCACTTTAAAAATGAAACTATTCCACTAACTGAAACAATCACATTTCGATACTGTAGTGACAGATACTTTCACAG
>NC_068986.1:60137529-60149978 GCF_001194135.2 Octopus bimaculoides | reverse complement strand
CTCAGGGTCAAACACTGTCTGTAGCTGGTCTTCTCTTGGAAGAGCCCTGCTTCTCACATGGACAACTGTATGTTGGCTGCTCAAGAGTGGGCAGCAACAAAAAACCTATTTGTATATGCTCCACAAGGGAAAACAAGGAACATTGTTTACAACGAGGTGTTATAATCACAACAGCAAGAAAGTATGTACATGATCACCTTCTTTTACGAAACTTCATTGACTTTCATATATTTATATTGATATACATATATATACGTGTGTTTGGGTGCGTGTGTGTATATACATCTCTATATATAAAGATGATGCGTAGTCTAGACGGCGTTTTTAGATTTCATTATTCTCTTTAACCCGGGCAACGCCGGGTATTTCTGCTAGTTCATTATAAAGCCATGATTTTCTGTCAGACAAGGTTACCTCTCTTTGCTATTTCCCAGAGGAAGGCATAACAATTCAGAAACACATCTAGAGGCCTAATGGAGGGCGTCACTGAAATAACAATGGCATATTTACATCTTTTATCATAGCCAGATTTCTCTATGGTTAACTGCAGTGAGATTGCCTTTAGAAATTAAAATATGTCACAAACGTTTTAAAACTAATCTAAAGTTTATTTATTCCCCATTACTGCTTTGCACTTATGTATTCCATCACTTTATCTTGTATTTTTTTTTTTTTTTTTTTTCATTTCAGAAATAATTTTTGTTTTAAAGAAGTAAACAAAAAAAAAATGAAAAATAAAGAGAAGACACTGACCAGTGATCTTAACAGAAACTGTGTAATGAAAGTAAAGCAGTTATGTTATGGAAGAAATGCTTAAGTAATTTTAAAACACACAAAAATTGTTATATTCAATTTCTGTTGAGTTCTTAATAGTACTCTGAAGTGCCAAAAGGTTTTGTCTTGCTCCTGCAAACTGGTCATTGATGATATGTTTCATTAACTAGATTGCAGAAGTGTGACAAACAGTTTTGACACTTCATAGTAGACAGTACCATTAAAAAATAAAGAAATAAAGTGAATAAAATGATTTCCACAAATTGTAGAAAAATTGTCAGAATGATACAAAAGACAATAAAGAAAGAAAAAAGAAAAGAAAGAAAAACATTATCAAAAGATACTGTATTGTATTCAATAAATGAAAAGAAAGAGTTTAATATTTAAAAGCATGTATGTTTTAATAAGAAACAACAACTTTATGCTCACTCGATACATTTCCAGAATAAAATTTATTTACAAAGCTTTAGAATAACAAGAACAACAATAAAAACTACAATGTATTCTTACATAATTCAATTTAAGTTTGCAATGCAAAACATTTCTACTTCTACAAAAGGCTCCCATATGACAGTGTTCAATGACAGTTATTTGCATATCTCAGGACATGTAGAATAAATATAATTGAGGACTTATACAAAAGGACACCAACATGATATAAAATCATTGACTAATCTATTTTTAAAATGCTCTCCCTCCTTTTTCAGCCCTCATCTTTTCCTGCACTTAACTTTCCTTGCAAGCATGTGTGTGAAACAGGTTAAGAGTGATTAGCAAATATAGTCGAAGCTGCTCATTAAAATCACAGATAATAGTTTCAAATTTTTGGCACAGGACCTGCAGTTTTTGAGGAGTGGAAGAAGTCGATTACACCGATCCCAATACTTGATTGGTACCTATTTCCTCGACCCTGAAAGGATGAAAGGTAAAGTTTATCTCAGTGGAATTTAAACACAGAATGTAAAGGTGGAAGAAATACTGTGAAGCATTTCATCCAATGAACTAACAATTCTGCCAGCTCAACTTTAGCATTATCTAAAATTACAAATAATGCTATTAAACTGTTATTGTTAACCAAATATTTCTGTTTCAGACACTCTCAGAATTCTTTATATCCTCTGTTTGTAGTTAATAAACCAGTTACTGTTATCTAGAAGGCTCTGTTTCAAAGTGATCACTATAAGCAGCTTCCACTGCTAGTAGAAATAGAGGTAAAATAGTAACTTACTACCTCACAAACTTTTGATCAGCCACCATCTCAAATAAATTGAGATATAAATTGGATAAAATGAACAAAAAGTTTCTTTAAAATGTGTGTGTGTGTGTGTGTTTACATAGGACCAGAACTTTATCAAGCATACCTATATTTCAACAAGCAATTGAGACCTCTCATTTGCAATGTATTCATAAAATGTCTGCTATCAAGGTAATAAAAAGCAAACATTTTTCCCCTCTTGCAAATCTAGCAAAAATTTATAGAAGACATGGGGAGGGATTGATAGATGTAAAGCCAAGTATTTGAAGAACCATAACATGGTAACTTGGCGGAAGTTTTTGCTATTATGTTATCCAAGGTTAACACTGATTACGCAGACCTATGGTACAGACTCGTGGCCAAACAACTAGGCATGTCTCTCAAGTTTGTTGCTGTTGTGCTTTTGTAGCAGTGTGTCAGCCTATGCATGTTGTGGTTAGTTTGCTTTCATCATAGACCTGCTCAGATAATAATGATACAAGGCTAAGTAACAACAGCCACAACAACAAAAATTGCAATTGCATCATAGAAGAGTCATTTTAGCATCACTATTAAATTTACTTTCCATTTATTTCTTGAAGCACCAAAATTTTCATCACTCTACTGACACATCGACAGTTCCATTACAAGAGTCACAATGAAACCATGACAATGACTGGAGCACAGTAGTGTGATGAAAATTTGGCACCTCAAGAAATACATGAAAAGTAAATTTGATAATCTCCGTATTCTTACACAACTAAAATGAATCTTTTATAATGCAGTTTCAACACAAGAGCTCAGAGAAGCCACTTTCCAGAATAATGCGGCTCAGAAATCATAAAGTTCGTTGGGAAGTTTATTTCATGATATAAAATTATGCTATCAGAAAGAAAAATTTTATCAATGTTTTGAGCATAGGACTTTTTTCATGATATTCTATAGAAATACAGAAAATGGGAGAATAATTTCCATGTGTTGTTTCATAATGCATATGGGGATTCAAATAGGGAAGAGAGAAAATGAGTAATGGGAAAAATTGTGAAAACTTCTTGCAGGTTAATGGAAAATTTTACTAAATTTTGGCAAAATCTTGGACAGTCTCCTAAATAACTGATTACTGAATTTCAAAATCACTTCAATAAGATTATAGTGCAGTTGTTCAGGAAAAATCAAACATTTACCAGAAATGTTGATATTTCTCTTTGATCTGGCAAAGATTCTACAGCACATGTGCCAGTAAGGCGACGCTGACAACGATCATGCTCGAATGGGGCTTTTTACATACCACCGGCACAAAAGCCAGTCAGCGGCCCTGGCAGCGATCATGCTCAGATGGTGCTTTTAATGTTTCACTGGCATGAGTGCCAATCAGGCGGTACTGTCATCGGCCATGTCAATGATTTTGATTTCACTTGCTTCAACAGGTCTTCGCAAGCAAAGTTTATTGTCCAATGGATGAAGGGTACTCATAAGTGGGCTAGTTATACACCACTGGCATAGGTCTCACTTAGCTTGCCGGGTCTTCTCAAGCACAACATATCTCCTAAGGTCTTGGTCACTAGTCATTGCCTCAATGAGGTCCAATGTTTGAAGGCTGTGCTTCACCACCTCAACCCAGGTCTTCCTGGGTCTACCTTTTCCACAGGTTCCCTCAACTGCTAGGGTGTGACACTTTTTCACACAACTGTCCTCATCCATTCGCAACAAATGACCGTACCAGTGCAGTCATCTCTCTCGCACACCACATCTGATGCTTCTTAAGTCCAACTTTTCTCTCAGGGTGCTTACACTCTGTCGTGTATGCACACTGGCTGGCTTCGTTCCTTGCAAGCTTACACTTGTCCTCAACAGTCACGGCCTATGTTTCACTGCAATGTAGCACGGCTGTTCGTACACATGCATCATACAGTCTTTCACTCTGAGCGAGAGGCCCTTTGTCACCAGCAGAGGTAAGAGCTCTCTGAACTTTGCCCAGGCTATTCTTATTCTAGCAGCTACACTTTCAGAGTATCCACCCCTGCTACTGACTTGGAAGCTATCAACTACTTCCAGTTTTTCTCCCTGGAATGTGACAGAAGCTGTTCTCTGTACATTTTCAGTGTTTATTGCCCCTGAGCATTTGCCACATACAAAAACTATCTTCCTAGTTAGCCTTCCTTTGATATTGCTGCACCTCTTATGTGTCCATAGCTTATACTGGGTATATCTTATGGAGTTTCTGCCTATGCCTTTTCTACAGATCGAGCAGGGCCATCTACTTGAAGGTGTTTGTGGTTTGTCTACCTTCCTACTTATTAGGACTTTGGTTTTAGCTAGGTTGACTCTAAGACCCTTCGATTCTAATCCATGTTTCCACACCTGAAACTTCTCCTCTAGTCCTGATAGTGACTCGGCAATTAGAGCAAGGTCATCAGTATAGAGGAGCTTCCAGGGGCATCTTGTCTTGGATTCCTCTGTTATTGCCTGAAGGACTATGATGAATAAGAGGGGGCTGAGGACTGATCCTTAGTGGACCCATACCCCTACCCGGAATTCTTCACTGTACTTGTTGCCAACTCTCACCTTACTGACAGCATCCCTGTACATGGCTTCCACAGCACTCACTAACCATTGATCTATCCCTAGTTTCCTCATTGACCACCAGATAAGGGATCGGCGGACCTGTCAAAGGCTTTCTCCATGTCAACGAAAGCCAGGTACAGAGGTTTATCTTTGGCTAGGTATTTCTCCTGCAGCTGTCTAACCAGAAATATAGCATCTCATCTAGGCTGACTCTCTCCCTAATTAGTTGGGCTATGATCCTCTCCATGACCTTCACTACCTGATCCAACAACTTGATACCTTTGTAATTATTTGTATCTAATGCATCACCTTTACCTTTGTAGTAGTTGACTATGGTGCTGCTACACCAGTCATTGGGTATGACTCCTTCATGTATCATCTGGTTGACTATATGGGTGTCTAGGCTATAGCCAACACCACCAGATATTTTGAGCATCTCTGCAGTGATTCCTGATAGGCCGGGAGCTTTCCCTGTCTTCATACCCTAAATTGTTTTATCTATCAAGGTAGTCAATTTGGATAGCTGGTCCCTCTGTTGGGTTGGCATTTGGCAGACTCTCTTTCTCCCATTCATCTCTTTATTTAGCAACCTTTCCTAGTGGCATCTCCAAACCTCTCTCTTTGCAGCCTCGTTTAATGCAAGTGACCCATTATCCATGAGGACACATTTCTCTCCTATGACATCACGATTCTCTCTCACACACTGTCTTGCAACACGAAATATCTCAAGTCTTTGGTCCTCATAGCACAGAACATTGGCAAATTGTTTCTTATCTGCTTCCCCACTGGCTAAATAAACCTGTCTCATAGCTTCCCTTCTGGCAGTCTCATACAATTCTCTGCTACCACTGTTCTTCTAGTCCTTCCAAGCATGTTTCTTTTCCCTAATGGCCCTGTCAACAACATTGTTCCACCACCACGCTACCTTGGGTCGAGAGGGGACTTTGCACCATCCACAGATCTGGTCAGTGACCCTCAGCAGGTTGTCCCGTAGAAACCTCCACTTATCTTCCACATCATATATATATATATATAAACATGACGGGCTTCCTTCAGTTTTTGTCTATCAAATCCACTCACAAGGCTTTGGTCAGCCCAAGAGTATAGTAGAAGACACTTGCCCAAGATGCCAAAATTTTAATTAAGTTTTCTTGGCTCACTAGAGTACTATTTAGCTTCCACATTATTACTAATCAACATTTATAATGGCAATCACATTGTTTTCAAATATGGCAGCACAGTTTTCATTACTATGCACACCTTAAGAAAGAGAAGGCATTTGTTATAGTAGTTAGGATGTTGGGCTTATGGTCATGAGGTTATGCGTTCAATTCTTGATCTGAATGATGCATTGTGTCTTTGCTCAAGGCACATCATTTCATGCTGCTCCACTCTCGGCCTTCTAGCTACCACACACTTGTGAGAGACAAGGGCCAAGAGGGTGTCTTCATGCAACTACAAAGGTACATGATAGCAAATAACAGCAAAGTTTTTTTTAAAAAAAACAAAGCTCTGTTGTCACCGGTTATTTTGTAATTACTCATTTTGCCTTTAATCCTTTTGGGGGTGATAAAATGAGTATCAGTTGAGTTCTGGAGTCGATGTAATTGATTTTCCCCCTTCCCAGAAACTGCTGGGCTTGTGCCAAAATTTTAAAACTACTATCATTATTATCATTATTAATATCATTATCATCTTCTTTCAATTTTGTTTCCATTTCTTGCTGAGAATTTTCCTGACACCTAAGGCAAAGAAACTTACACTGTATGTTGGCAGGCCATTAAAATAAACACACCAGATTGTTCATTTACAAAGACATGTGATAGAAAAAAGGGGATGGAAAAAGAAAAAGGAGAAAAGGAAGAAGAAAAAAGAAAACAAAGAAAATAAAGGGGAAAAAAGGAAAGAAAATTCACTGTGATAATGCTCTTCTCAATACATGTTAAAATAATCAATTTCACTTCTTGCATGGTTGGTAAGCCAGGGATCATTCTCAAATAATTTTCAGTTTCTTTTTTGATTATTCCCAGTGCTCCTACAATCACTGGTATTGTAACTGTCTTGAGATGCTACATTTTTTTACTTTCAATCAGCAAATCTTTATATTTTCTGAGTTTATCAAATTCTTTTGCCAAGATATTATGATCACAAGGTATGTTCATGTCAACCAATAAACAGACTTTATTTTTTTGGTCTTTCGCAACAATATCTGGTTTATTAGCTTTGATGGTCTGGTCTGTATGTACTGGAAAGTACCAAAGAATCATTACATTTTCTCTCACTGTTACGGGCTCAGGGTGGTGCTTGTACCATTTGTCAGCAGTTTTGATTTTATAATGCTGACATATTAACCAGTGTAGATATTGGCCAACTCTGTCATCTTGATTTATACTTTATACGTGCTAAAACTTTACACCCAGAGATTAGGTGGCCCACTGTTCCAGTCTCATTGTTGCAGTATCAGCACTTTGGGTTTACTCCATTATTCATCATTTGGTAGTTACTGATCAGTAAGCTCTGATCTTGAGCAGCTAAGATAAAGCCTTCACTCTCTGCCTTTAGCCTCAACCACCAATGGGCATGCTTCTGGTCTACATCAGCCTGTTTGCTACAGGTCACATATTTGCCATGCAGAAGTTTTTGTTCCCACCTATCAGCCAATTGTTCAAATGTTTTTTACTTTGTCATTGATTTCACCTTCTTTGCAACAACAGTTGCTGCAGTTGTATCATGCTTTTCAACCTGGATATTATGCATGAAGTCACTAGCAAATTTTTTGCTCTCCTTCATGACAAAATGAAGCTTCTTATGTCTCTCATGGTTTTCAACATGTTTTAGCAACCAGTAGTTAAATGTTTCAAAATATTTGGCCAGTCCAATTATGGTGGTTTTGTAAGAGATTTCAAATAGGATCAAGCATCGATCTCCTGGGGCTCTGGAGAAGGTAAAGACGGTCTGCATTTGCCTTTTAGGTGATGCATCTTATTACAAATCAGTAGTTTAAGGATTTTCCTGTCAATATTTTTTATTTTGCTGATATTCCAGTGCAACACATTGAAACTATAAATAACAACTGGAACTACTAAGGAATTTATGGCTAACACCTTGTTATGTACATTTAACTCAAATTTCAGAACTGCTTGAACACTCCTGTAACATTCCTTTCTGGTTTTCTCTTTCATGCTTGCATGCTGAATGCCAGAGCCCTCATTTGTTCCGAGGTATTTGTAAGTTTGTTCCTGTTCAAATTCGTTTATAACTGTATCAATATCTAACACCACTGAATGTGAGGTCTTCAATTTCCTTTTCTGGAAAGTGGCCTTGGCACATTTATCAAGACCAAATTCCATCCTGATGTCATCACTGAATGCTTTCACAGTATGTATATAGGCCTCCAAACTCATTATTATTTTTGCCATAGAGTTTTAAGTCTTCCATATAAAACAGATGGCTTATTTTCTTGTCAATTTTATACCCATATTCTGTTCTGTTAAGTTCACTTATAAGGGGTATTAAGGCTATGCAAAAAATTAGAGGTGAAAGTGAGTCACCTTGGAAAATGTCACAGTTGATATTAATATTGTTGTAGTCAGTACTTCATTAGAGTGGTATAATTGGAGATTTGTATTCCACACTGACATGTCATACTTCAGGAAGTTTGAAATTACAGGAGAAATTTTGAAGATATCCAGTGATTTCAAGATTCATAAATGTGGTATGCTGTCGAAGGCCTTCTCATAATCAATCTATGTGGGACTGAGATTTCTGTGATTGTTATGACACTTCTCAAGGATTATACGATTGATTAGAAGTTGATCTTTGCTCCATATGAGCCCCATCAGCACCCTTTTTGTTCAGTGGGGAAAATATTGCTGTTTCATAAATGCATATGTTTTCTAAACAAGGATGGATGTTAAAATTTTATGTGGTAGACAAGGAGGTTGTGGGCCAATAGTTTTGGGGAAATTTGGTTTCATTATTCTTTGGAAGTAGCTAAGTAATACCACTTGCTAACCAACCAAATGTTTTCTTAGGATCTCTCATAATTTCTGAACTAACTTTTCATGTGTGCACAGGAGCAATGAGAGACAGAAATTTGGCACCCTATCTTTACCAGAGGATTTCCACTTATGAACCTTTGTGAGTGTCATCCTTATTGTGATGTCTTCCCATGCTTGTTCTGGTAAATTTTGGTAGGATCCTTCTGTGCATCTAATCCAATCTGCATTTCCATTGTATGTCTTTTCCTCACTTAAAATATTTTTTTCCAAACATTTCCAACTTCAAGAAGGTTGAGAAAAAACTTATGATTACAAAACGGAACCACTTCAGAAAATTTATTAAGGAGTTTTGGCCCAAAATATTTAAGAATCAAGTACGATTCTCTCAAGCATAACCTACATTTGCTTAAATTAGCATTAAAGTGGGGGTCTTCAGACAAGACTGACCATTCAACAACGTAGCTCATATTTCTTCTCTTCAAATCATGAATACAGGATGCCAATGTGGTAGAATTAGAATATTTGGCATTCAAAAGTGAGCTCATGTGGGCCCTATATCTTCTTTTAAAATCAGTAGTGCTCCCGCAATTCATTGTTCCTGAACATGAAATCTTCAGTCGTGAATCAATCTGAGAGGAATAGTGGACTATCATTCAATTAGGAAAAGCTGGAGACAACATTCTTCAGTGGTTGGCATGGCGTTGACTAATTATGAGTATGTACACCTGTGAAAATTGTAATTCACCATGTGATGTTATTGATGGAAAATTATGGCACTGCAAGCATTGTAAAAGGAGCAAATCTGTTCATTACTGTTCATTTTTTGAGAGAAGTAATATTTCTTTGTTCAATATCATTTTAATTGTTTATTGTTGGTCATGAGATATGTCGCAAAATGATATTATGCATGAGGCTTCTGTCAGTAGTTGAACTACAGTTGTGGATTGGAGTAATTTCTGTCAGGAAGTATGTGATGTTTGGCTCCAACAGAATTCCACAGATAAAAAGAACACATTTCTTCACTTTTTGATCACGATCGATAGTGTTTATGTTGTGTACAAAGTAAAGTTTAAAAAGTTGACTTGTTTATGTTCCTTAGTTATGTCTCTTTGCTTCTTTTACTACTTATCTCCCCCTTAATTTTATTTACTTTTTACTCTGACCAAACTGAACAAGTATCTAATTTTTGCAGCCAGTTTAAGTGATGTAGGTGGAACTTTTATCTCACCTGCATTCTTAGTCTGTTCTTTTTCTAACTGCATCAGGTCTTTGTTTGATAAACTTTCTCTCTGGATTGCAAGCAATTCAGTCACATCATCATAAATGATTTCTTCAAATTGTACATCCTTTGCAAGTGTCACAATATCTTTTTTTTTCCAAGCACTATTGAAAGCTGAAGGTTTCACTTCATTCCATGACTCAGTACTATTATCCACAGCATCCATTATGCTGAATTTCTTCCATCTGTAGCAGAAGCATGCTCACAGTTTGGCTTTTTGCCTTTAGGTACCCACATTTAGGCTCGTCACATGATGGACGAGTCCCTCTAGCTTTATGCAGACTGTCTATCCCATCACGTGACAAACCAGCCAAGCGCACTGTCCTCAGCTGTTTAAGGAAAGATTTTCCTACCATTTCCAGTGAGGTGAGTCATCATGAGTGAGTTCAGATCATAGGCCAGAAAGCCATTTTTATTTTCGCAGGCAGCCTCAATTATTCTTCGACGTGTACATTTGTTCATGTCTTCCAGCAAAAGTTATGTCTCATATGTACTTTTCCTGTTTTATCCAGTATACATCATCATTATGTACCACCTGCATGTTAAATCATTTGTTTATATATTCTGATTCTTCCTTCAAGATGAATCACTACAGTTTTGCCATGTTAACACTTTTTAACAGATTGAATAAATTGTCGGACTTAATCTTGGTTTCCTCTATTCTACCTTTATCTATACATGCAGCCTTAATCAAACCAGCATTTATCCATCAACCCAACCTCCAACCATTAAAACTGTTGACCGCTGATGTGATGTTACTGTTTCCAGCAACGAATTGATTTCATTTTGCTACCACCGTATTGTTTTCTACATGGAAACTAAATATTTTTTACTGGTGAAATTCTCTATATCTCTGAATTACTTGTTAAACTATATGATCAGAACCTTTACTTGACAGCCTGTTAGAGATGTTTTTACTTGGAGGACCTCATGGTTACATTTTTTTAACCATTTTCTATAGGCATGTGTGTGTGAGAGATGTTTTACTTTCAAATATTATTTCTTACCACTACTACCGGCCTTTCATGCTTGTACAGCATCATTGGCTTACTAGAAATAGCAATCATCTGCTCATCAATATTTCTCAGTTAAATATGCAACTGTTTTGATGCTTTCTTTTGTGCAGCATTTCTTGTTTTGATCCACTCCCGTGCCAAGTTCATTTTTATTCTATCTGCTTTTTGCGCCATTTTTCAATTTGAGCAATTCTTTGGTTATGACTGCTGTTGCGAAATTTTGCTTCTGCATGAAAAATCAATTTCCCATTTCTCATGGCCAGAGAATGGGGGAACTTTGGATTTTTTTTCATTTGCACGGTACTTTTCATCCCACATTTTTGGTCACTCTTCATCTCCAGTTGTCTTGGATTCAGCAGTTTGCCACCTTTTTCTCCCACCATGATATTCGTCTTGAGGCGACATTTTCTCTATGGTTCTTCAGCTTTGCATCCATGTTTAACTCAATGCCCTGTCATGGCCACTATCACTACCACTACTTTTGGGATCTTCATTTGTCATCTCCACACAACATCACCCCCATTCGTGCCATTTCAAATTTGACAAACGCTTGTCCATTGCCATCATGGATTTCAGCATTTTCTTCATTGATGCCAGCAGATTTTTTTTTCTCTGCCTACAACAAATTTTTATTTCAACCTGCTTATGTGTGGGAGCTTCACATCCCACTTTTGCTCCTTGAACTGTGAGAACATTTTTTTCACCAGTTTGCAACCGTTTTTACAAACTTTTCGCTATTTTCATAGTATTTGATGTATTGTACATTTTTATTGGACACCTTTTTTGCTCATCTTTTTTCTCTTTTTTATTGCACATCATTTTTGTACATTTTTGTTCTTACTATTTATTGTACATTTTTCCTTCTTGCTACAATTTTCTTTGTCTTTTTTTGGTTTCGTATCTTTCCTTCGATGTCATTCTTCTGGAGGGTAGTTGTAGCAGAAGCATGTTTGCAGTATGACTCTTTACCTTTAGGTACCCACATTTTGGATCGTCATGTGATGGGCGAGTCCCTCTAGCTTTATGCGGGCTGTCCACCCCATCATGTGATAGACCAGCCAAGCTTGATATCCTCAGCTATTTAACGGAAGCTTTCCCTGCTATTCCTTCAATGAGGTGGGTCATCATGAGTGAGTTCAGATCTTAGACTGGAAAGCCATTTTCATTTTCGTGGGCAGCCACAATTATTCTTTGACGCATACGTTTGTTCCTGTCTTCCAGCAGAAATTATGTCTCGTATGTGTTTTTCCTGTTCTATCCAGCATACATCATCATTATGTACCACCTGCATGTTAAACCATTTGTGTATATATTCTGACTGTTCCTTCAAGATGTATTTCTACAGCTTTGCCGTCTTAACACTTTTTAATGAATTGAATAAATCATCACACTTTATCCTGTTTTGGTCTTTCTTCCTTTATATGTGCAGCCTCAATCAAGCCAGCATTTATCCATCAACCCAACCTTTCAGTTGTCAAATATCTATAGGTTTATCCTCCCCGTCAATTGTCATATAATATGCTTTGAAGTTGGATGGAGTAAAGAAGTTGTATTCTTGGAGATATTATTCTACTCTCACA
>NC_068986.1:60128576-60137429 GCF_001194135.2 Octopus bimaculoides | reverse complement strand
GAACAAAAACGCAATAGAGGACAATGAAAGACTCGAACAGACAGACGATACAAAGGCGGACAGGGAGAAAAAGGATGGGTCATTCGTGGCCTTCTTTCTTCAGTCAAGTAACCAGATATCCTTACAGTTTCGGGCAGTTACACTTGAGACTGTTCAGGTTACCCCCCCCCCTCTCCTCCACAAAAAAGCCTAAGCTAAGAGCATTAGATTTTTTGTAAGAAAGTTAGGGAATGTGTACAGTAACAAAAGCAAAAAACGGAGAACATAGTACACAATTACAAATACAAACAAGAATATATCAACAGGTGTCTTTCGACTCAGGACGAATCAAATTGAGCTGGCGTGTATAAAGTGAAAGCTTTAAGGCAGGAACATAGGAAATGGACATACAAGATGCTGGCGGCTGGCAGTCAGGCCAAGAAAGAAAGATCATGGCTAGCCGGACACCGGACACGTGGAAGGAGAATAGCGGTGTAGGGGGCAGCGGGATTGAAGGATTAGTAAAAAATCAAATTGAAAGGTACAGAGGAGATAAACGAGGTGGAAAAGTGGGAGTTAAAGAAAGAGAGGATCAAGAAATTTGAGAGAGAGGGGGAACGAGAAAAAGGTAAGAGGAAGAAAGTATGAGGGGAATAAAAGACAGCAAAAGAATCGTACAAAATTTAGATACATACTTATTATAAGGTGAGCACAAGGGTGTACGTACGCCGCTATATGTATATATAAATTTAAAAAATGGAACAAAAACGCAACAGAGGATAATAAAACATATATATCTATGGTAATCTTTCAGTATTTACTTAAAGAAGTAAATAAAAATTAAAGAGGAAATAACAACAAGGAGAGATAAACAAGTCGACTTACTGTTAAACAACGTAGACATTGGCTATAGCCACCAAAAAGTGAACAAAAGTCTTTTCCTTTGGTTCCATTGGGTTTTGTTGAAGCCATAGGTTACAGACTTCACGGCAAAAATTACACCAATCTACTACAGTAGTCGGCTGTTTATGGAACACTCATTCATATCTTCTCGTGACAAATCGCGTGGCCAGCAATAAACGAGGAACACGATATTGTAGAGTGAAATATTTTTTCTTTCGAAGAATGAACGGTGATGAATTGATTTCTTCCTTTTACAGAGCTTACAAGGCCGCGTTTTTCCATCCATACAGCCACCACGCGTAGTGAGGCCACATGGTGGATTACAATTTTCGCAAGTGTACATATAATTAGTCGACACCGTGCCAACTACTGAAGAATCTTACCTTCTGATTTTCTTAATCGAGTGATATTCCAAGATTCCTCCAAAATTGACTCAGGGTTGAGGACTTTAAGTTCAGGAACAATCAATTGCGGTGCCATTGGTCTTCCACGTGCCATTTCGATCAATTCAAAAGTAAAGAATGGCAGAACATATTTCGGTGTAAGTAAACAGTGAGAACCTATTTTGGAGAATGATTTCGGTGTAAGTAAAGAATGAAAACCTATTTTGAAGAATGAGAACTTAATTATCTTCCCTAGTTCTTATTTCCCCTTTAATTATTATTTACTTTCTTAATCACCAGATACTGAAAGATTACCATATATATATATAAACAAATGAATTATAGAGGGTGGGTTATTAGCAACTAGAGCCTAAAGGCAAAATTAATAGAGGTCACAAAAGTGACTGATTGATTAATTAATAGCGATAGAAGCAGTGTTAATACCAAAAGGCAATCTTTATGTCCAACGTAACGTGAATGTTTTGTTAGACACGGAATACTGAGTTATTTACTTTAGGAGGACCTCTCATATGGACGTATGGTGCATAAAAGCACTCATATTTATATTATTGGCAAACAAGAGTCGTCTGCTACGGTTATCGATCACGTGATTTCGACCTACGCTGTCTCCTCAGTAGCAGTATATCTGCCGAATCTCATTCTCAACGATATATAGAATTTCAGTCTGACAGTCTCTCTCTCTCTCTCTCTCTCTCTCTATCTCTCTCTCTCTCTCTCTCTCTCTCTCTCTCTCTCTCTCTCTCTCTCTCTCTCTCTCTCTCTCTCTCTCTCCTATTCTGGCGTTGACAAGCGTAAAGCCATAGTCGGCTTGAATGAAGCTTGACCAAAGGGCTTCATACAGCGTCAGCACATTTCAACCAGTGTCCGAACTCACATCTGAGGCTATCTCAGATCCCGCTAAGGGTGACTTCTACGATCAGCTACAACATATGCTGGACTCTATCCCACAAAAGGAAATAACCATCCTCGCTGGCGACCTCAATACCCACGTTGGCTCGGACAGATCTGGTTGGGAGACTGGTTGGAGAGATCAATGATAACGAGTTCCGCCTTCCATCATTTACTGCAGCCAAATAACCTGGTTGTCAGGAACACTCACTTTCGACATCCTCTGAAACATTAGCTGACATGGCGAAATCCGTTTGGAAAGGTCCCAGCTATCCTGGACTATGTGCTTATCAATGCTCGGTTCCTATCATCACTCCAGGAAGTCGCGCCATGAGAGGTCTCAACTGCGGCTCTGGCCACTACCTCATTCGTGCCCGGGGTGAAGCGAAAATTGCCTAAAGTGATCAGATTGGATTGGAATCAGCCGCGTGCTTGTTGAAAAATGAGAAGGTCTTTGGCTTGGACCAAAGTCACTGTTGAGGCGATCAAGGCTGGAGGCGTAGTGCATCTTGAACGACTTCTTGTGCTCATCCAACTCATATGGCGATCGAGATGGAACAAGGCCATCATCATTTCCATCCATAAGAAAAGCGACAGCAAGGTATGCAAGAACTACCGATGTATTTGCCTACTCTCCATCGTTAGGAAGGTCTTTTTGAAGATCATTCAATCGCGGCTCTAACAGCATCTCAAGCAGACCAACGAGGATGTTGCGACCAAATCTTGGTCCTTCGTCAGCTGATGGAAGAACGAACGCACTGTGGGCAGCGGACTGTGATTATATTTATTACTTCGAGTCTGCCTTCACTTGTGTCGACTAGACCGCCCTATGGAAATCGTTAGAAATCAAACAAGTACCTCAGAAGATCATTGCACTCTTACGTTCAGCCTATGTTACTTCAACCAGCTTGGTCTGGATCGGAGATAACCTCTTTTAGAAGTTCGCCATCAGGACTGTAAAGAGATGTGGTTTCTCCTGTCCTGTTCAGTGTTATTATTGGCGCCATCATGTGGCAGGCTTTCAACGGAGAAAGAGGCGTACAGTTTGACGCCAATAGATCTGTGACCGACCTCATGTTCACCGACAACAGCGTCATCTTCGCCACCATAACGCCGAAGCTACGGATATCTTGTACAACATTGCCCACTTTGCTCGGCTCTGTTCTCAGAATCAATGCGGACAAGACGAAAGTTCTAATAGCAGATGGCTTGCCAGCCATCGTGCATCTTGATGGCATTCAGCTTGAGCAGGTCCGTGGGTTCAGAAGAAAGTGACGTCAACAACGGAGATCAACGGCCGAATCGGGTCTGAGACTTCTGCATTCGCATCCTTCACTGGTGTGTCTAGAAAGAGCCCATCATCTCCTTAAGGACTAAGATCCGTCTTTTCCGCATTCCGGTTTTGCCTGAAGCCTGGACCATCCTCAAACAAGACCGAAGTGTTCCAAATGTGACATCGTCGTCAGATCCTTGGAGTCTCTCTACGTGACCGAATCTTAAACATCAGAGAACAATGGCAGTAGATAAGTCCATTGAAAGCCAAGTCGGGCAGAGCTACCAGTAGCTTGAAGTTCATTAATAGGGTGTATCTCTGGTGGCAACAATAAGATAGTTTATGCTTCTATTGGTGAATTTTGCATGTTTGTGGATTACGTGTAGTCTCTCGTGGGGACAGAGTTGGTAATTACAAATTCAAAGTGAGTAAGATGGAGTGCCTGTCAATTATGCTCCATTTGTTGTTAAAGAAGTCGTTCCGTTGGTTGTGGAGTCTCCAGATGAATCAAGAGAGTGTGGTGGATTACTCCCTGCTCCTGAAGGAGTGTCTGTATTGTGTATATCTTTCCTTGAAATCATTGGCTGCCATGTGATCTCATCGAATGGTGTAAGAATAGCTTTACGGAGGGGCAAGATCTCCCTGTGGGTAGTTGGTAGGATTTCAAAAGTTACAGGCTAGTGTGTGGAATGGAAGCTGTCTGGGCGTGTATCTGCGTCTATTGTAGCTTGTAATGTTTGAAACAAAGTTATTTTCAAATTAGCGCCAGGAAGCTCCTAACTATATTAGCTGAAACTTATTACTTGGTTGAAGGATTGAAGCAGATTATCTTTCTATTTCAAACACCCTTCAGGTTTGAGGCGGGGTAGGGTGTCCTTCGTCTATACTTATCGGTGGATCCATTTCTCGCTTATACCTCGTTATAGAGGGTGAGACTATGTTGAAGATCTCACCCTGTCTGCTGATAGTTTAAAGATTCTGTTTATGCCGGTGACTAGATTTCTAATTACAGCTGGGACGATATTTCTATGAATTTAAACAATTTCCCCACCGGGCTTTCTCTAAGAGCGATATTTGCCAGTCTTCAAGTGTAATGTTATATACAGAAAGTCGATCTTTTTTCAGATTGGTTGTAACTGTTATAGACTGAATTTTTTGAAGCTCTTCATCAAATGCTTCCTAAACTTGGTCATTCATATGGCTCACCCCAATGTAGGGCTGAGCAATGGTGATGCGTGTTATATATATAACATAATATGCACCCACGCATTCGACAGGCTTCCGCGCGGTTTCTATTTCACCACGTTTTAGAAGTCCTGAGGCTATGATTGAAGGTACTTAATAAGACACCGTGCAATGTAGACTGAGAACTACGTAAACCCCTTAAACACACAGACGAAGTACATTCAAATCTTGGTTTAGCCTCTATCGAACTTCATTTTCTTTTTTCTTTATGTTTTTAATTTTTTCCAGCCATCAATTTAACAATTAATATATACATACACTGTTAATAACCAAATAATTAATCCTTTCTTTTTATCGAGAACATGACTTTACTCGTTCAACCGAGTAGAGGCTCTCTTGAACGTTGAATGATCTGAGCTCAAAGCAAAAGGTCATAAACCCCTCTTCTTTATACAGTCTCACGTTACCTTCAGTAGTAGACTCTACTTCTTCATGGTCATTGGAAGAAATCTTGCGTTGCACAATCTGCCATAGGGTTCAGTCTCGAGATTGCAAGAAAATAATAATCATAATCTTTTATACTGACAAGAGGGTTACTTGATTGGTGCAGTGTGGAACTGGTAAATGAAGATAGATTTCGTTAACTGCGTGAATAATAACTGGAGCACACTTGCGAACGTTTAACTGAAATATTTATTGCCAGACATAAAGATATTAGTTGTTTGCTATTCATAATGAGCAACTTAAATGTTTGTTGACTAGGAAAGAGACACACTGTTCTGAAAATATAGAAAGCTATCTGTGTGACAACATGCGGTCAGTACAAAAATATACCAAGTCAACTGCACAAATCTCTGTGTTGACAAAGGTCCTTGGCTCTTTACCCTTGGCCGTCCGCGCAAATGTCTGGAACCGTCTGGTGATAAGAATGGAGGCGCATGTCGCTCAACTACCTTCAGCATTCTGCGATCAGTCGAGCTTCAAAACGATCTTTATAAGTTAATAAAGTAAAGTACCAGGTTGACGACCGGAGGGGGAAGCTGCCCTCTCAACCAATACGCTACTGTGGGTGCTTCTAGATGATGAACTCTGATGATGATGTTATTCCATGCTTTCCGATCTATGGTGCTGGCCTTAGCATGCTCCAGGTCGAGGCGTTGCAATTTCAGGTCTTCCTCAGTTTTTTTCACCCACATCTACTTTGGTGCCGGATTTCCCAGTGCGTGGGTCACTATCAACTCAAAGTAGTCTTCCGGCACTCATCCTGCACAGGCGCGGTCCCCAAAATTTTTCGAAGGGAGGGTACAAGATCAGAAAAGGGTGTAATAATATTATTTAGAAATGCGCACTTTTTTCTTGAAGCGGGGGGGGGGCACGTGCCACATAGCCCCCTCCCTTGGATCCGCCCCTGCTGCAGACGTAGTCAAACTACCGTAGCCTGCGATGCCGGACTTGGTCTTCATTGGTCGGTTGCTGCTGGCTTTGTCCTCTGATGCAGTTTGAGATTCAGTCACTTAGAGATACACCATGGATTTGACGAAGACACTACATTTGGAACACCTCAAGGATGGTCCAGGGCTCAGCGCTATAGAGAAGGACAGGCAGAACTAGCATGCAAAAAGACACTACATTTGGAACACCTCAAGGATGGTCCTTAGGAAGAAAAAAGAAAATTCTAGAAAACCACATCAGCGTCATACTCATTGGTTGCTTAAAAGACCGATCACGTGAAACAATGGTAGCTCATTCGTGGTGTCTGACCGATTATCTAGCAACAGAGGTTTCGAATCACCACTACACTATTATAGGCACAGGGCCTGACATTTTGGGGGAAGCGGCTAGTCGATTACATCGACCTGAGTTCAACTGCTACTTATTTTATCGACTCTCAAAGGATGAAAGGTAAAGTCGACTTCGGAGGTAGAACGTAAACACGGACGAAATGCTGCTAAGTGTTTTGTCCCGCGTGCTTACGGTTCTGCCAGCTCACAATAAATATTGGTTTCTTTCCTTACTAGTCTTCTTTTAGCGATTGGGACTACTCTGTATTTTTAGGAGAAGACGAAATAATAAGGATAATATTGGTGTATTCTCTAAGTCATTAAGCAACATAAAAGAAATTAAATAGCTTGGAATTGAAACCGCATTACAATAGGTTTATCTGAGAACTAATCTCCTACTAATGGCGTTTACTCTCCATCCCGAGCAATCAAGGTAATCTCTATTGAGGAATAAAATTTACAGATTATTGAGAGCCTGTTTGTATTTATTACACTATATATTTATTAAATTTAAACTTTTAGTTTGTGTAATTGGCCTAAAATGAGGGGAAAAAATAAACATGCCTGTCGTCCCTTATAACTTACATCAAGACTACTTACTCTTTTGTTAGAGAGATCATTAAGATAGTTATCACAGTTCTACTTTGACTCTAATAACTTTCTGAAGAAAGACCGTAATTATAATAAGAGTTAGTTGCTATTCACCGAGTCTGCTTTTCCATTCAGTTCCTCTATAGTGTTTTACTATACTAAGAAAACAACAACGACACACACACGTGTGTGTGTCTGTGCACTTATTTTGAGTAGCCACTTGAGTGAGTTTATGACCACATGGTGTAATTGTCATATTCTAAAGTAATGAGACTGGTGATTGCAATATAAGTTGTGCAATGAGAACCGTCTGCCCCCAACACCATTTGGACTTGTTTTATGGTACAAAACATCGCCTCATTCAGGATCTGTAAGTAAACATGCATGTAATATAATTATTTATTTACAACTGGTAGTTTGACGGTTTGTTGCTATCTCTAACTAATAGCAATTAATTTTTCCTGTACGACGTATTCCTAATCGAAGATTAGAGATGATGACAATGTTAAGAAAGTAATATATATAGTGTTGATAATTCTTTATTACGCCAAAATCAGTTATTCTTAGCAATCACAGATATTCCGATTGATGATGGGGTAAATCTATTTTCCATATCAGACACAATCAGCTGGTTTCTCTATTATAAGTTAAAGGTAGTATACCTGAAATTACTTTATAAATATATCTCCAAGATTTCCATAGTCATGTAGGTTGTTTCACCCTACTGTTAAAAAGAAAAGTCAAGTTTTATAAATCCGCAGTCGTATTTAATCTTAATTACCTAAACAGGTTTTTCTCTCTCCATAAACAACTTACAGTTTAGAAAAGTTTCTAATCTCAGTTTGATATTCAATTGAACTATTGTTTAGAAACGGGTTTATTGCTAGACGAAATAAGAGAAGGTATTGCAATCAATCCGCTAAAATCCGTTAATCATTTATCTTTGTTCAATGTTGCTTCTTAAATGTTAAAAGGCAAACCAGTAAATGATCTGAAGGTCAAGGTTTCATTGCGAGCAGTGTGTTAACAACCGAATTCCAATGTATTTTTCCATTCTTAAAATAAGTTTTAGGTTGTCTATTGCAGGAGAAAAATATAGCTGTCACATTAAGTGATAATGTCAAGATAGATATGTAGGAAGGAAGAGGCTGATGACCGTTATATCTTCTTAAAAAGATATAAAAAAAAAAACTTATGTCAGCTTTGAATGCATCTTATGAAAGGAAATGTAAAAATTACACAAAATTTAACTGAAACTCTTCTATTTCTTGCTCGTTAATTTACTTTTTATTAATGCCAAATTATTATCATTGATGTATCTTTTTATTTACTTTTAACGCATACCTCTAATGATTAGCATCTTAATATGGTTCATCTCCCCACATACACACATACGCACACGCACATACACACACTCTTTGCTCAGCTGTTATTTCTGTTTGTTGGAAGAAACAAGAATGAAAGACATACGTAGGCTTGTCTTGTACCATTGTATATATACACATTTATATACTGGCAGAAACGTTAGCACGCCGGGCGAAATGCTTAGCGGTATTTCGTCTGCTGCTACGTTCTGAGTTCAAATTCCGCCGAGGTCCACTTTGCCTTTCATCCTTTCGGGGTCGATTAAATAAGTACCAGTTACGCACTGGGGTCGATATAATCGACTTAATCCGTTTGTCTGTACTTGTTTCTCCCCTCTGTGTGTAGCCCCTTGTGGGTAGTAAAGAAATAACACATATATATACTTTATTATGCTCTCACTTGGCTTGCCGGGTCTTCTCTCGTACTGCATATACATATATATATACAATATGTATATATATATATATATACAATATGTATATAT
>NC_068986.1:60125062-60128476 GCF_001194135.2 Octopus bimaculoides | reverse complement strand
CAATGCTGTATAGAAGTGAGATATGGTGTCTGAGGGAGAGAGTGATGACACTGTTGAGAAGGAGCGAGAGAGCAATGGTGAGAAAAATGTGTTGAGGATTGAGGACTTGATGGGGATGCTGGGGTTGGAGGAATCGATGGAACGGCTGGCAAGGGTGAATTGAATGTGGTGGTATGGACATGTTCTGAGGAGGGTGCTTGAGTTTGAGGTAAATGAACTGCGAAAGTGAGGTAGACCAAGGAAAACATGGAGGGGATAGGTGGAGGAGGAGATTGGGAGGATTGGCTTGAGAAGCAAAGACACCCAAAACCGTGCAAGATGGCATGATGGTGAAGGGCAGTTGCTATGGCATTGAGGTAGATCCAACCACCCCTGTTAATGGGGACAAAACCCGGATTTAAAACACTGGATGAGGATGATGATTATTGTGTCAAAGGAGTCATTTTGTTTTAATGCCTTGTTAATTAACACACTTGCCGGTTCGTTTTCCTGAAATATATAAATATACATACATATATACATATATATATAAATATATATACACATACACATATATATATATATGTATATGTATATATACACGCATATACATACTGTTGTGGAAGAATTCTGACCACCCCCAAGTGACTAAAGTGGACTGACACATTGTTATGAAAGAACTATGAGAAATTGAGAGGAAGCAGTTCACTGTGCACTATTGATTGAGAGTGTTGAGTCTTGTGTAATAACAATAATATTTCGTCGTGTAAATACATTCTTTCCCTGTTGTTTCATTAAATTATATATCCAACACCAGGATATAAAAGTGGCGATGTGGATGACGTCTTTAATGAAAAATTATGTATATTGGCCAACAATGGACCGTGACATTGAAGAACTAGTGAAAGCATGCAGAGAGTGTACCCTAGCTGCAAAAGCATCCACCACTAAATGGCAACCGTGGTCAAAAACAGATATTCCATGGTCCAGACTGCATGTTAATTATGCAGGTCCACTTAAGGGTTCATATTACTTTGTTGTAGTGGACTGTTCTTCAAAGTGGCCTGAAGTGCATAAGTGTAAAAAGCCAACATCTGTGGTTACTGTGAGTTTTTACATGAATTGTTTACCAGATATGGTATTCCTGATTCCATTGTGTCTGATAATGGAACTCAGTTTACTTCAGATGAGTTCAGAAAATTTTGTAAAATGTTCATCATCAAACATGCTACCACTCCACTGTATCATCCTAGGTCAAATAAACAAGCAAAGCATTTTGTTGACACTTTCAAGAGGGCATTAAATTAGGCAAACAATGAAATAATGGACGACTTCACACTTCAACGTTTTGGATTCAATCTCCTTCAAGTGTGTACTGAATAACACCTTATCTGAATACCCTGTCTGGAATGTCACCCACAATTGATGTTTGCTGGAAAGATCAGATCCAATTTGTATAAGTTGATACTGAGTGAAAATAGAAAAAATGTGAACAACAAATATACTTCAAAATTCTTCAAGCTAGGTGACAAAGAATTTTTTGAAACCTATAGATATGGTAAAGAAAGCTGGGATGACAGTGCGATTATTAAAAAAATTGGAAGAATGATATTTCAGGTAAAAGGAAAAAATGTCAAACATAAAAGACATATTAACCAACTTAAAAAGCGATTCATGGAAAAAATAGTCATGAGAAATGAAATCCCTATGGAAGTATTGTACAACACATTTGAGATACTGACACCCAAACAATTTAAAACTATGTTCTAGCACCAGAAAACAAGAAAGAACAGAAACACTGGAATTGAACCCTAAGCGTAAGAGATATTAAAATTCTAAGTGGAGTTTAATTCTCAAAAGAGGAGACTAATTCTAAAAAGGGGAGAGGTTGTGGAAGGATTCCGACTTCCACCACCAGTGACTAAAGGTGGACTGACACATTGCTATAAAATAAAGAACCATAAACAATTGAGAGGAAGGAATTCACTGTGAGCTGTTGATACAGAGCGTTGAGTCCCGTGTAATAGTAACTGTATTGTGTTATGTAAATACTTTCTTTCCCTGCTGCTTCATTAAATTATGTATCCAACACCAAGATATAAGACATACATATATACATATACATATATACCAACCAAAGCCTTGGGAGTAGATTTGGTAGATGGAAACCGAAAGAAATCCGTTATGTGTGTGTGTGTGTATGTTTGTTTGTCCACCCCGCCAATACCTTACCAATGTTGGTGTGTTTACATCCCTGTAACCTAGTGGTTCAGCAAAGAGACTGATAGGATAAGTACCAGGCTTACAAAGAATAAGTCCAGTGGTCAATTTCTTCGACTAAAATGCTCCAACATGGCTACAGTTAAAATGACTGAAACAAGTAAAAGAATATATATTATTTATGTATGTATATATATTTATGTTTGTATATATGTAAAAAAGTGAAAGGGGTACAGTGACCTTGCCATGAGGAGTGGAATATGCAACGTTTTGAATTCAATCCTTCATTACCCACAACTTTTGCATTCTTCTTTCTGACCCAACAACCACCCCTCTCCTTTCCACACCTCCTCTCCTTTCCACACCTCCTCTCCTGTCTTTTAAAAAAGATAGGAGTCTTAGAAATCTCCTTGTTAGAAGCTGCGCAGCTCCCATCTCCGCACAACCAGGAACCTTTAAATGTTCTCACCGACAATGTAACACATGCCCCTACATCAATGATATTACCATCATCGTTGGATCCAAGAAGCAATATCACATAACACATCACTTCTGTTGCACTTTGGCAAATCTCATATACTGTATTGTATGCAAACTCTATGGTGCTCTTTACATTGGAGAAACAGAGCGACGCCTTGAGGATCATTTTTGCAAACACATCAGAAGCATAATGCTTCGTATGCCAGGCCAACCTGTTGCCACCCACTTCAACACTGTGAACCATTCTCTAGGAAACGAAAGGAGCAATGTCTCATATTTGATCTTGGCACTATGTCCGCAACAGGTATGAATGAACATTTTTCCTTTCGTCCTTTCACCCCCTCTTAATTCTTTTTTACTGTTTTTAATTCTCATTCCACACACTCTCTGCAACATTCCCTATTTTCTTACCTCTACTCTCTCTATCACCCCTACCCTTCTCCTTTCTGCATGCCCTCTCCTATAACTTCTGTTTCACGTTAGCAGCCTGTGTTATTCTGCATCCATTATCAGTTGCAGCCACTTTTTCAAGCTGAGAGGATGTAAACTCTGTTTGACCGTTTTTTCCTTTTCTTCTCTTTTTCTCTACCCACTGACGAAGGAGATTGAATCCAAAACGTTGGATATTCCACTCCTCACGGTAAGTTCACTGTACCCCTTTCATTTTTTCCATATTTTTTCAATTCTTGCCGATGTAGAGCTGTCCGATTATTGCCTGATTATATATATATATAT
>NC_068986.1:60123508-60124807 GCF_001194135.2 Octopus bimaculoides | reverse complement strand
TGGTGGTATTTACCTTACGATGAGTAAGGCCTAACGATAACAACAGTCGTCTCATACTGTGTCCTACAAACCCTCTACATCCAACTTCGATTGGAAAATGTTCCGCTTTCCAGCCTGCGTCTTCACATTTCTCGAGGAGGTTTACATAATGGTCAATCTTTTGAGCCCGCATGGCGTCCATATTATCTTCATGAGGAACCGTTAACTCGACTAGATTTACAACTTTCCTTCTTTCACACCACATTAAAATGTCCGGTTTTTCCATAACTGTGATAGGAAAGAATGCTTGGCACCCAGGTAAATCTGCAGTCACTTCCCAATAGTCGTTCCACTTTTCATCTCTTACAGGAAATTTCTTGTTCTTTTTCTTGAAACGGATCCACTGACATGAGCGCACAAAGGTAATAAAATCTCTAGATGGTTCTTTCAACAGTTTTTTCTCAGTGTTGTTGAGATAAATTTGGTTCTTCATAGCATTGAGGATAACCTTCAGGACCAGGTTGTGTTTCCATGTATGCCTATTCAATGCTAAGGAACAGTTGGAAAGAATATGTTTCAGTGTTCCAACCTTTCCGCATTTACATATGTCATTCTCTGAGACGTTCCATCTTATGAGATTCGTAGGTGACGGCAAAACATCATAGGATGAACGAATCAGAAAACTTAACTGAGATGTCGTCCACTTCCATATTTCATCCCAACGTATTTTCCTCTCAACAACACGTTCTTCCCATCTCTTTATCTGTCCTTGTTGACTACATCGGATCAAATGAAGCTCTCTTCTCTCTGCTTCTCTTGTTTTGATGCTGTTGCTAACAACAGATCTGCGTTCACTCCACATCATACTTGCAAACGGCCTGAACTGATTTGCTCCAAAACTAAGTCATCTCCAATGGTTCTGTGTTGCACCCACCATATCTCTGTGTTAAAGAGAAGACAAGATGTCATCAGTCTCTGCTTTTGCTTTCCACTTCCTGGCAGTTTTCACCTCTGGTGGGTTCTGCCTGATTTCCGTGTCCTTCGATTCTCTCAGTATCATCACCGTCTGTATCTTCCCTAGTTTGTATATTTCGACTATTGATGCTAGTGGTAACTGCAACGAACCTCTTTTACGATAAAGAGCTGAACTGTTCATCATCCGAGGTAGGCCTAGCCACTTTCTAATGAACATATTACATTTTTGTTCAATGATCTGAACTCATGACAAGGCTACCTCGTATATTAAAAGTGGCCACGAAAGTTACAGGTACAAGCCGAACTGCAAGCAACAAATTTTATAGTTACCTGGTAACTTCGAGT
>NC_068986.1:60121246-60121918 GCF_001194135.2 Octopus bimaculoides | reverse complement strand
AGTTTTCACCTCTGGTGGGTTCTGCCTGATTTCCGTGTCCTTCGATTCTCTCAGTATCATCACCGTCTGTATCTTCCCTAGTTTGTATATTTCGACTATTGATGCTAGTGGTAACTGCAACGAACCTCTTTTACGATAAAGAGCTGAACTGTTCATCATCCGAGGTAGGCCTAGCCACTTTCTAATGAACATATTACATTTTTGTTCAATGATCTGAACTCATGACAAGGCTACCTCGTATATTAAAAGTGGCCACGAAAGTTACAGGTACAAGCCGAACTGCAAGCAACAAATTTTATAGTTACCTGGTAACTTCGAGTAATCAATCGCTGATAATCCAGCCTCGGCTTGTTTCATGATTTCCATTCCGCGACTTCTATCTGACAATGTTCCAGCATATACTTGCCCCAAGCTCTTGACGGGTTCTCCTTTGACTGTTGGAATGCTTTCTTCAGCTATTCAAAACTTAAATTCTTTCTGCACTCCCTTAATGTATGTATGTATGTATGTATGTATGTATGTTATTGTAGTAAAAATGGTACACTCCTTTCCATGTGACAAAGTAGTATGATGAGCCAGCCACTATAACAGTGGCAATGAGGATATAAACAATTCATGTGGACAACGTTGAATATAGCAATATAACAATATGTATGTATATATATATATATA
>NC_068986.1:60115399-60118890 GCF_001194135.2 Octopus bimaculoides | reverse complement strand
GGTCCTTTGTTTCCTTCCTTCTTATGTGTGTCTCACCTTGCTAACTATCAGCCATTTTGTATTTTGTATTCCTATTGTATGTGTCTACGCATGCGTGTCCTTCAATGTGTCTGTGTCTTTTGTAAGTGCATGTGTGTATGGGGAGTGTCTGTATCACCTATATACTCTGTTAATACGTGTTCGTTTGTATTTGTTTTTATTTATATATATATATATATATATTTATGTGTATATATATATATATATATATATATATATATACAACTGTCAGGTTGTGAGTTGTGTGTTGTGTTCTTGAGCAAGACACTTTATTTCACTTTGCTCCAGTTCACTCAGGTATAGAAATGAGTTGCGACATCACTGGTGCTAAGCTGTATTGGCCTTTGCTTTTCCCTTGGATAACATCAGTGGTGTGGAGAGGGGAGACTGGTATGTATGGGCGACTGCTGGTCTTCCATAAACAACTTGGCCCGGACTTGTGCCTCGGAGGGTAACTTTCTAGGTGCAATCTCATGGTCATTCATGACTGAAGGGGGTCTCAAAATGTCCCCAGATGTGTGTGACAGCACAGAGGATCTCCTCAGCAGAATCAAGGACTGCAACTATACCTACAACCTGATGGGATGCATAATAGGCAGTATGGATGTAGTATTCTTAAGACTGACATTTGACATTGGTTACATGACCTTAGTTGTTTCTGCCCCACTAGATTGGTAAGAGGTAGACACTCCCTACTATAACTTCTATGGCCAGAAAGACCCCCCTAGAGAGAGATGGAACTCCAAAAACTATGATCTGGTTAAAAAGATGGTCACACAGGCAGTGGGTGTGAGTACCAAGATCACACTCAAGGTCCACATATTTAAGTTTAATAACAAGATATGCACCCAAGAGGAAGGTGCAGCCATCGGTGTCAGTATCGCCGGCAATGTGGCTAACCTATTTATGGTCTGGTGGGATAGAAGACTCAAGGAAAAATTAGCAGAGAACTCCATAACCCTAACCATGTACTCCTGCTATGTGGATGATATCAACATAGTAGCCAAAGTTCTCCAACAAGACAATGTTGATGATCTAGAAGCTAACACTATGGAGAGCTTCCAGAAAATAGCTAACTCCATCCACCAGAGTATCAAAGTAATGATAGACTACCCTAAAAAGCACCCCAACTATAGGCTACCAGTTTTAGACATGGAACTCTGGTTAGAAACCAAGAACAATAAGATGCAGATCCTTCACTCCCATTATGCCAAATCCATGGCCTCTAAATACCTGGTCCAAAAGAACAGCCATTGTGGACAATGCCAAGTTCTATATTCTTATAGCAGACTTGGAAAGAGTCTAGCATGTGCGACCCTATTGAATTGAAAAGATACATCCAACACTTCATCCACTGCATGCAGTTCTCTGGCTACAACCAAAGTGACAGGATTAGAGCGTACAAAGGAGTCAAGGCTAAGTACAGAGCCATCATAGAGAGTGATGCAAAGGGAATCTGCCCGCTATACAGGAATAAATCATGGAACAGCACAGAAAGGACCAGAAAAATTATAGATAAGGCCAACTCATGCTATGACAACAAAAAATACCAGTGTCATGTTTGTTGATGCTACCCCTGGCAGCAAACTAATATACCTTTTTAGAAAAACATTAGATAAGGCCAATCTACGGATTAAAGTTGTAGAAAGGCCTGGTTCCCCTATAAAATCTCTGATCTGTAAAACTTATCCCTTCAATAGATACCCATGCACAGAGAACAATTGTATTGTATGTAAGATGAACCCACAGGTTGACTGTAATATTAGGAATATACTGTATAGCTTACGATATACTGAGGGACAGTCCAGAAGCATGACAACTACTTACATTGGAAGGACAGCATGCAGCATAGGAGAGCATAGTGGTGAACACTGGCGAGAGCTCAAAGACGAGAAAGCTCTACCAATATGTTCAAGTAGAACATAGAGGCTCAGTCAATAGCATACAGGTCAAAGTATTTTCAACGTATAGAAATGACATGGCACTTAGATCACAAAGGCTACACACATAGCAATAGTCAGATCGAGCCTCAACAGAAAACACAAATAGAATAACCCTCACCACCACACCACACCACACCACACAACATGACTAAAGACTGAAGGGGAAAAAAGCAAACAAACCCCTGATACAAACAGTGTAATAGACATATATGTACATACCTATGATAAATATAAAAAAAAATTAGAGACATAAAGAAAGACTGTATAAAGGCACGAATACAAATAGCATAGGAAATGAACTCATATACACATACAGACACACATATGGTAACTTCATAGACAGCTGCAACAATATCGACAACATGACTAGCAACAATGGTAACAACAACAACTACCATGATGGCAGCAGCATGGGTGAACACACAAACATAGTGAGTTACAAGAATGGTAGAAAAAGTCAGCTTCAAGAGCAACAGCAGTGGCAATGGGTTAGGGGACAGGGCTAAGGGAAGGGTCATAGTGCTACTAAGAACAATGACACACACACACACACACACACACGTACACCTACACACAAAGACAGATGCATGCACATATAAGGATACACGTCCTAGAAGAACAAAATGGAATAAGCAGAGCAAGAGCACACATGAAGATGGAAAGTGTTGCTGAGGAGGTCACAGATGTGTGATGAAAGATTTCCAGACAATAGACATGAGTTAGAATAAGAATAGTAATAAATGAGTGAAAAATGAGTATATAGTTCATGTGTTTATTTGGCATAAAAAATAAGAATGACCATCCTGGAATACAACAATATCTATTTCAACACACGATTTCACATCAGGAATCTTGCAATACAAATTCATAAACGTGTGCATATATATGGTGACTGGTAAATTCCACCATGGTAAATTCCACCAGGTAAATTTCATCATAGGTGAAATTATTATTATTATTATTATTATTATTATTATTATTATATGGGTTACGATATTATGGAAATAAAAAAAGAATGCATAAAAAATAATATCAATAATGTCAATAAATACAAGTAGACTATAAAGATCATTTTCTATCTCAACTTCAGACTCTCTCTCTCTCTCTCTCTCTCTCTCTCTCTCTCTCTCTCTTTCTCTCTTTCTCTCTCTTCTTAAGATTTCAGAGACCGGCGGATTAAATAACATAGGTATTGACCCATGGTCTAGAGAAACTAACCACGGTGATTATTAGCAGGAGCAGCTTATATTGAAAGTCTGTCTATGGGTGGAATTTACCATGGTGGAATATACCATGGTGGAATTTACCTAGAACCACATATATATATAGGGCGTTGCCCCTTGTCAATGCAGAGCAGCCAAGCTCCAGCCAGGTGGCGCTGCTGACTATCTGTTCGAAGGTTATTTATCTAATTTCAGTGGAATCTATCCACTGGTTTTCAGAAATAGAGTTATTAATATTTCTAAGTCTCTCTAAAGGAGACTACGGCAGCGGTACTATATATATATT
>NC_068986.1:60114719-60115274 GCF_001194135.2 Octopus bimaculoides | reverse complement strand
CGTTGCCCCTTGTCAATGCAGAGCAGCCAAGCTCCAGCCAGGTGGCGCTGCTGACTATCTGTTCGAAGGTTATTTATCTAATTTCAGTGGAATCTATCCACTGGTTTTCAGAAATAGAGTTATTAATATTTCTAAGTCTCTCTAAAGGAGACTACGGCAGCGGTACTATATATATATTTATATATATATATATATATCACTTTTTCACATAGCCACACACCTTACATATATACCGCCCACATACATATACCGCCCACATACATGACAAACATACATACGCGCCCTCACACACACATAGCCGAACGCACATATATACACACATACACCCATATATACGCGCACGCCTACATACACAGCCACATACACATGCACACACATACACACATGCACACATATACACACATGCACACACACCTCTCACATACACAATACTCACTCACATACATAACACATACGCACGCACGAAAACATACACAATATACACATACACGCACGCACAAAAAATATACACACATGCGCACACGGAAACACATAAACACACACACACCCGTACCT
>NC_068986.1:60106214-60111910 GCF_001194135.2 Octopus bimaculoides | reverse complement strand
TGCCAAACCGCTAAATTACGGGGCGTAAACAAGCCAACATTGGTTGTCAAGTGATGGTGGGGTGGAGAAACTCAGACAAATATATACGTACATACATTCATACATACACACACACATATATATATATATATATATATATATACAACAGGCTTCTTTCAGTTTCCATCTACCAAATCCACTCACAAGGCTGTGGTCTAAGGCTATAGTAGAAAACACCTACCCAAGGTTCCATGCAGTGGGACTGAACATGGAACGATGTGGTTGGGAAGCAAGCTTCTTACCACACAGCCACGCTTACGCTTTATATATATATATATACATGTATATATGTGTGTGTGTGTGTATGTATATATATGTGTGTGTGTGTGTGTATGTATCTGTGTGTATATATGTATCTATATGTATATATAAATGTGTGTGTGTGTATATATATGTCTGTGTGTATATGCATATATTTACATAACCTTTTGATATCAATACTCCTTCTGTCGCTATTAATTAGTATTTAATTAGCATACTGGATCTTTGTGTTGAGACACTGAGATTCTATGTATATCATTGACCAGAGAATCACTCATGTCTCTAGCCAGCAATATCTGCCATTGACAAAGCCATGATATGCTAAAATCATCTGATATGGCTGTTCTGGTAGCAACTGTAGTTGAGTATCTCTTGCTAGCAATGTAATCACAAGTTCTCATATGCACCAGAAGTCCTTATGAGATATTCTATTGTAAATAATGCTGTATTCTGTGTTTTAACACATCTACCTTTGAGTGGTGATGAATGATACCTTCCGGTTTTAATACTGCTTCTGTGACAATTATTACATATATATGTATATATAAATCATCATCTTCATCATCATTTAATGTCTGTTGTCCATGCTAGCATGGGTTGGATGATGCTTGTGTATGAACAGCTATGCCACATAGTAGGAAAACATGGGATGTGAATGCAGAGAACATGCAAAGAAAATTGGGTATAGGAGTCATTACATGTAGTGTGCAAGAAAGAAGACTGTTGGCATGATCATGTGATATGTATGGATGAAGATAGCTTCATAAAGAATTGCTGATCTCTAAATATGGACGGAACATGTGGAAGAGGAAGACAGAATGATATATGGTGAAGTGGTGGAAAATGATCTAAAGAAGCTGAGCATCTCATAGGAGATGACAAAGAACCAAAACAATTGTATTTGAAAAGACCCATTCAGCTAAGTGAAACTGAGGCCATTAGGGTGTGTCCTTTGTGTCCATAACTCCACACCCCACCCTGCAGAATATCTGTTCCTGACAAACCCCTTCTCCACATCCCACCTTCCTAGTATCTCCCCTTTTCCCCTATTTGTGCTCACCATTTACTGTACTCCTTTCCCTCGATCTCCCAATCACCCCTGTTCAATCCCTTCCCCAAAACATATCCTCCTAATAACCCTCTCCTCTATTTCTCTCCTCTCACTACATTCCCTACCCTCTACCTTCTACTTTCTTTTTACAATCTTCTGAACTTACCCATCCGCTCACCCTATCCAGTCCTTGGTCCCACTTCACTTAGATATACCTCCTTATAACTTGAGTGTAGCCCCATCAGATTTTCACCATCATCACACACACTCTCTCTCTCTCGTCTCTTAATCTCTCTTCCTTTCTCTTGTCTCTTGCTCTCTCTCCTACTGATTTAGCTAGCTATCACCTTTATTGCAATACACTAATTTCTGTTCCTCTGCTCATACTTTAACCACTCATCAGGCACTTTTCAGCAGAAGGGTCTTGTCTTGTAAATTATTCAGCAGAGGGGTCTTGTCTTGTAAATTATTTGGGACCTCATCTCTACAGGTGTCACATAAAAAGTACCCAAGCCTCTCTGTAAAGTGATTGGCATTAGGAAGAGCATCAAACCATAGAACTCATGCCAAAGCAGACAGTAGAGCTTGTTATAGGCTTCTAACTTGCCAGCTCCTATAAAATTGTCCAACCTATGCCAGCATGGAAAGCAAATTTTAAATTATGGTAATAATGGTGTTGATGAATCTGCTCATTACAATGGTTGAGAACTTATAGTACTGAACAACTGACAAGAGCATAAATTCAAACATTACTTATTATAGTCATTTTACTGTGTCTCTGGTTCAGATATGTCTCTACTTGCCTCAGTATACTCAACTGACAAAATTTTCTACTGCTACTTCACTGCTGAAAGACTGTAATTGTAAATTGAAAGTCAAAGAAAGTTGTAAAAAATTTGTATTTAATGAGTGTGACTGGATGTTGCAACCGTCTTATATGTCACACTGGAACTCTGCATAATTTTCTGTGTGGTTTGTGTTTTGCATGAATTGTTGCACATTACCTAACAGATGTAGGTTGTACATAGAATCAGGGCTCAGATTCAACGATGTGGCTAACTAAAATAACAGGAAACTCCTTACTGGAATTGAGCATTAGATTCACGTTATGCTGCTTTCACCATAAACTAATGTGAAATCAATTTCTGTTATCCAATAAGATGCTAGCTAGATGGCAAATTGACAGAAATAATAGGGTATTGACAAAATATCATGCAGCATTTAGTTACATCACATCACATTCTAAAAGTATATGTTGAGATCAACTTTGTCCTTTGTCCTTCTGGGGGAGGCATTGAAAAAAATGAAGTAACTGTCAAGAACTGAGGTTTTGATAACTGACTATACTCTTCTCTTTAGTTTGAGGACTTGTACCTATGTGTTAGAAACTGAATATGCTTGCTCCTTATATTGAACCAGTTTAATATTGAATATTTAGTTAATGAGTGTTGTGCAGCTCTAGTTTAGATTTGTGAACCACTGACCCTTTGCTTTATAGCATAACATCCTAATCGCTTGTCTAGTAACACTCTTATAATAACACTGTCGTGTTTTTATAGTGTTTTTATATATTTTATGTCACATAAAGGGAAATAACTCCCAAAAGGCTAGTTATCTCTCTTGATTACTATGTATATACATGTCAACAAGATCATGTTTCATGTAACTGGCTAAAATTTCAGTTTGTACTACTAAAGCAAATATTAAATTGAAATAAAATTTACCAAGGTTGTTCAATGCAAATTCTGTATTTAGAAATAATTCTAGTTTCCTATATTTTAAATTTATCTTGTGTAACTGTATTGAAAATAGTAATAAACATGATCGAAGTCATTATTGATGGCATGGTCACACAAGCTGGAATAATAATGTGGAAAACAGTTTTAGTGTAGCCTTCATAATTATATCCTTTGTGATTTAACTGGCTCACTATCCAAAACGTGTGTTGAATGAAGTATTGAGGACAGAATAGTTTTGGTTCTCAGATATATCCTATTTCATATTTAGGGATGTAACCTTAAGTTCACTATTTACTGTCACAATATCCTGATAATTTCATCTTCTGGGCTATCATGGAAAGTAATAATACACTGTTCTTATTGTTGTAGTTTTCATTATTATCACTGGTTTTAAAAAACACAGTTTTATTTGCCACTCCACTTTTCTATACAGGGAAGAACTACATGAATGCATAATAGTGAAGAAGCATCTACTCAGTTCTTTAACCTGCTGGAAATAGCAACCAAATCTTCCTCAAATCGCATCTGTGTTTGAATAAAGAATGGAATGATTAAGGCCGAAGAGCCTTTGGCCACAGACCTGTTTGATAAGGGTTGGCCTGGGACAAACAGCTTGACAGGATGTATACAAACAATTTGTATACTCTTGCTGAAAATCTTGTGGGCTGCTCACTAAATTTTGATAACCTATCTCTGTGACATTGCTTTACTTATCTTGTGTTAGCTAGGACTCAATTTCTTCTTCTCCATTATTGTTTTAAAGTATATTATTTCATACTATAATAAAATGGACACAATAGATAATACCAGGTTGATAACATGCTTTGGCATAATGTTATCAAGTTAATGAGTGATATTAGCAAAAGAGAAGAAGAAGAAAAAAAAAGAAAATGCACAAGCATGGGTGTGTGATTAAGAAGCTCAATGTGCAACTATATTGTTTGGGGCTCAGTCCTGCTGTGCAGCACCTTGAGCATGTGTCTTCTACACTTGTGAATTTTTGGAAGCCTGTCATTCATATATATATATATATATATATATATATATATATGGGGTTGAATGTTTATGTTTACCCACTCCACCCACACCCACTGCTTCACAACTGGTGCTGGTTTGTTTACATTTTTGTAACTTAGGGACTGAGAGAATAAGTACCAAACTTTAAAAGTAAGTATTCACTTCAGTTTGCACCAGCATTGCCACAGTTCAATGACAGAAACAAGTGAAATTTAGATGATAAATTAAAATTTACAGTTTTTACATTAAAAAAAGCTTCAAATATTTTTGTCTAGAATAATTTTTGTAACTGAGATTAAAAAGAGTTCAGAGAAGTAACTTAAGTGGACTAAGTGCAGGAATTTGGATAACCAAGCAGTTAATTATCATATGGCAGTCTAAACTGTGATTATGCTCAGCCATTGCCTTCAATTGCTCTAATTGATTATATTGACCACTGTACTTTGTCTTGTACTTACGTTATCAAACTCTTGAAGGAAAAAGGCAAAGTCAATCTGGGCCTAAGATTCAGCCAGGTTTCACATGAAGTGAACTTTTGGGAATGTTCTAAACTATAATATACTTAATTGCCTGATTCTATCTTTTTACCACTGTTAACCAATATTCTCTTCTCTGGAACATGCCATTCTCTACTGTGTCGGGCTATTTAGTTTTTTTTTTCTTCTCCCCATATTTAGTGTATAGGTGAGCTAAATACATGTGGAGTTGAGGGCCTCAATAGCAGAGTAACCAGATTAAGAATGGAATGGAAAAGCTTAGGGAACTTTTACTCAACTTTTTCCAAAGTTTATATTACTAAACATTTTACTGTCCAATGGCCACAAAGTGATCTCTCTTCAGGTGAAGCATGTGACACTTGTATCATATGGCATTGACTGTGAAGAATGTGTAAAGGCTGGAAAGAAATGTGGTGATCATGCTTTGCTGGGTGTTACTGAGCATGAAGAACAGAGCACAAATGAGTGGGAAAACCTGGATAAAAGCAGAATTAGATATAGTGTCTTATAGAAGAAGTTGGTGTAGACTTGTGATGTATATGGGGGATGGCAGTTGGGTAAAGAAGTGTCAAGTGTACCAAGTAGAAGGATTATGTAGAAGAAGGGGGTTGGGGAAGACATGGACAGAAATGGTGGAACTGATATCAGGATGCTAAACCTCAGAAAGAAAGTGACAAGGGACTGCAACAACTGGCAAAATTTTCTACTGGTAAAGACCTCATCCAACCCAAGCAAGCTAGAAAACAGAAGTAAAAATGGTGATGATAGCCATCTCTTTCAATTGCAGTTCCTCAACAACATTAATATTATTCAATTGTCTTTGGCCATCTTGATGTTATTTCTACATCAATCTTTGTCTTTGTCTCTTTGTGTTTCTTCTAATTTATTAAACCATTAAAATGGTATTGTTGTTGCTTACCCTAAGTTAGCCTTGCTTCAGTTGACTTCTGAAGGAAGATGTTCTATTTGTAACCATTCTGACTACATTGTTCAATATGCTCTGAGATGATATATGATTTAAGGGCAATGTGGCTTTTGTTTATGTCTTGTCATAACCATAACATTTCATTTTTTTCTTTTTTTTTTTTTTTT
>NC_068986.1:60104179-60105695 GCF_001194135.2 Octopus bimaculoides | reverse complement strand
TATATATATATATATATATATATATATATATATATTCTAACAATATATATAGCCTTAGGTAAATCACTCTGATTCTAGATAATGTAAACATTGCAATAATGTTTTTTCATGATTTTCATGTTGATTATCCCAATTCGAACCTAACCAAGCTAACCTATGATCAGTCACATTCTAGCCACAATCATTTCATCTTTCTGATGAATATAATGGACATCATTATCTAATGTCTCCTTTTCTCTTTTGAGTGTTAGGGTGTGATTTGATGAAAATTTAGCTGTTGTCCCTAGCAAATTAAGTGACTGCATAGCAGCCAAGTCTCTCTTAGGTTGTACCATACTGCATTGAATGTTGGAAGGGCACGTTGGCCTGCTCAGTGTTGACCTGGGTCTAAACAATAACAACGAGAGAGAGGGGGGAGGGAGAAAGAGAGAGAGAGAGAGAGAGAGAGGGAGAGAAAGAGTGTAATCTAAGTTTATTGTGTAGTCGCCCCAAATATTATCTCAATATCTTAACACTATGCTCCTATCAAAACTGGAACCTATACTAATTTGTTTTTTTTTATTAGAATCATCATTTGTAATTAATATTTTAAGTCCTATGTAACTAGTTTACACAGCTTCTTTTATTATATATAATACTCTGACTTCAGCTAAACCATTGTTTTTTAACATGGAATAAGCAAATGAAAAATATTTCAAAATTCTCACATTATCTTGTTTCCTAGTGTTTAGTCTCTGAAAGTTGGAATGACGATATTTTTAAGCCAATAACCTAAGTAATAGAATAATAATTTGCAGTAACAAACTGAGTATTTCCTGTTATTTTTCTTTTGTATTGTATCATCAAATGGTGTGTAGTTGGTGTTTTCATTTAGCATTTGGTTAGCTCTGATCAAACTGACCTAAAATGAAAGATATTCAAGCTATGCTCACCTGCACTTCAAACTCAACCACTCCACAAATGCATGTTTAGGACTAGTTCAATCAGTAAGACCATAGTTCTTTTTTATGGTGGTAGGGTGTGATACGAGAGAGATTCTGCTGTTGTTTCTAGCCCATCAAGAGACTCTGTAGAGGTTCACTTGTCATTTGTTAACTCCAGATGGAGCATATCAGTAAGGTATACAGTTAAGGTGATAATTGAAGATGAACTAAAATCAAAGGTTAGTGTTAGTTATGCAATTGGTCAGTCCCAGTCTTTGAACCCAGTGTGCTACTGATATTCCTTTTATTGTCTCCCATCACCTATAGGGGAATATGATGGAGGAGGATTATGCATGCTTATAGGGGCATAAGTTTTACATTGTTTGTATGCAGAATTCTCACTTTTAGAAGCAGTCTTGTGTAGAGATAAAACCCTTATTATCATCAGCAACATGAACAGGCTTGAGCTTGCTAGGCTTAGGAAGAATTTTATTGTATGTATATTATGTGTGTGTGTGTGTGTGTGTATGTATGTATGTATATATATATATATATATATATATATATATATATATATATATATATATATATAT
>NC_068986.1:60098538-60103078 GCF_001194135.2 Octopus bimaculoides | reverse complement strand
TATATTTATATATAGTTATGAAATATTCTGTTAGGAACGTAGTAAAGTACAGTATAAAACTCGTTCACCTTCAGATTTATCTTGTGCTGTCCAGTAGTAGTATTATACATACTTCCAGGTTTGCATTTTGGCATCTGCCATGTGTGAATAGATAATTGAATAAATTGGAGTCAACAAGGAGTACAGTTGGACATTTATTTAATAGTAGTCAGTGACTACTATTAAATTCAGGCCATAACACACAGAGAGGATGTTCTTGAAACTGAGCATTTTGAAATTACAGAGACAATACTTACATATCACTTGAGGAAACACAACTAGATCTCATAACGAAGGGAAACAGTTGCATAATGAAGTACCTGCATGCCTGGAAAACTATGTTGTGTAGAAACAACTGTAATGATTAAAAAATAAATGTCAACCATACTCCTTGTTGACGCCAATTTTTTCAATTATATATATATATATATATATATATATAATTATAATAATAATAATAATAATAATAAGTAATAACAAAAGAATGAGACCTCGATATTAGATAAATAGAGGATTATTTATATATGTCATAATTTAGAACAAACAGTCAAAAGTTGTCATTATAGTACTTAGAGTTTCAAATGTCTGAGTGAAGAGCTACGACACATTCTTGTTGGCTATTAATGGCAACAGACACTATGAAAAACCATTGAATAAAAGGGAAGTTACTGTAATAGGTAGAAAAAAACAGATACAAAATACATGCAACCATATTCTCACAATACATAATCATAAACTTCCTGTGTTCATAACGTCTACATATATACACACTCACACAAACATGTGTATGTGTGTACTCATACTTACACACATATCCACGCACACATGTATATATATATATATATATATATATATATATATATGTGTGTGTGTGTGTGTGTGCACGCAACCTAATCCACATGTACACATAGGTGTTTACATGCATACACGTAACATAATACATATATATTTAGACATTCATACATATATACTGCCAGCCCAAAGAGTATGAAGAGAGGGAAAGCCCCCGGCCCATCAGGTATCACTGCAGTGATGCTCAAAATATCTGGCAGTGTCGGCTATAGCCTAGTCCCCCAGGTGATACACAAAGGAGTCATACCCAATGACTGGTGTAGCAGCACCATAGTCAACTGCTACAAAGATAAAGGTGACGCTTTAGATACAAACAATTACAGAGGTATCAAGTTGCTGAATCAGGAAATGAAAGTCACGGAGAGGGTCATAGCCCAACTAATTAGGGTGAGAGTTAGTTTAGATGAGATGCAGTTTGGGTTCGTGCCAGGAAAAAGCACCACTGATGCTATATTTCTGGTAAGACAGCTGCAGGAGAAATACCTAGCCAAAGATAAACCTCTGTACCTGACTTTGGTTGACATGGAGAAAGCCTTTGACAGGGTCCCCCGATCCCTTATCTGGTGGTCAATGAGGAAACTAGGGATAGAAGAATGGTTAGTGAGTGCTGTGCGAGTCATGTACTGAGACGCTGTCAGTAAGGTGCGGGTTGGCAACGAGTACAGTGAAGAATTCCGGGTAGAGGTAGGGGTCCACCAAGGATCAGTTCTCAGTCCCCTCCTATTTGTCATAGTCCTGCAGGCAATAACACAGGAATTCAAGACAGGATGCCCCTGGGAGCTCCTCTACGCTGATGACCTTGCCCTAATTGCGGAGTCACTATCAGAACTAGAGGAGAAGTTTCAGGTGTGGAAGCAAGGACTGGAATCGAAGGGCCTTAGAGTCAACCTAGCTAAAACCAAAGTCCTAATAAGTAGGAAGGTAGACAAAACACAAACCCTTCAGGTAGATGGCCCTGCTCGATCTGTAGAAAAGGCATAGGCAGAAACTCCATAAGATGTACTCAGTGTAAGCTATGGACACATAAGAGGTGCAGCAATATCAAAAGAAGGTTAACTAAGAAGTTAGTTTTTGTATGTGGCAGATGTTCAGGAGCAATAAACACTGAAAATGTGCAGAAAACAACTTCTGCCACATTCCAGGGAGAAAAACTAGACATAGTTGATAGCTTCCGCTCTCTAGGTGACCAAGTTAGTAGTGGGGGAGGGTGCACTGAAAGTGTAGCTGCTAGAATAAGAATAGCTTTATTTTCGGGATGAGGACACGTTTGCCAATTAGTGAGCTGATAATCAAGGAAGCCTCGACAGAATGTTGATGCATGGCCACCACTTCCAGACTTGTACCATTGCAGAGTCCATTCTGGATAAAAATGTTACAAAGAAGCATTACTATTGAACTGGGTTTTAAACTCAGTTTATGAGGAGGCATTCCTGATGGTGTCAAAGAGTTTGGAAATTCAAGTGGATGGCACTCAGCCTCAGCAGGATCATCTGTCAAAACTTTATCTGTACTTTAATAGTGTGGCAGGCACCTGGAAGTTGTCTCAAAATTTCTTCATTGATCAGGAGGCAGTCTGAGTTCTTTGGCGAAAGAATTACTCTGCTTCCTCAGATGTATTGTTGAAGATATCATCCACCAGAGAGCTGTCAATGCATGAAATTTGAGGAACTTCTATGTCATCAACAACAAGATTAAGATCTTGTGGCACTGTATATGTTCCATTGCCAAAATATGAGAACCATGCTGCAAATTCCCTTTGATCTGCTGTTGTCCTGATGTTTTGGCTTAATCTGTATTGGATGAAATTCAGCCATAGAGGAGAATTTTTAATACAGATTTCAATAATTGCCTCACAAGTTCCTCTTGTATGGTTAGGACTTGCCTAAAGTCTCCCTCCCAAGAGTACAACTTTACCACCAAAAACAGCAACATTGTCAGTGATATCTCAAAAACTTTATCAATAGCATGAAGAGCAAATGAAGGGATCATAGAAGCCTCATCCAAGATGATCAAATCCAGGTTTTGTAAATGATTTGCATGGTCTGAAGTGGTTGGTACAGGACAAATGCTGGCCTCTGTGAGTGGGACAAGCAACTTGAACAAACTATGGATAGTCTTTCAACCTGACACTAGTATAGAGGCAATGTCTGACCAAGCCCCACTGCACACATTGCAGTTGTTCCAGATAAGAAATTATAGTATTAAACATAAGTTTTACCACAACCTTCTGGTCCATCTACATAGAAACAGGAGTGGTTGGGAACCTCACCTCTCCTTTTTTTATCTACAGATTCAAGCACAGCATTAGCAATCAGTCTCTGTTCATTAGTAAGTGTTGCAATGCTTGGGTGATTGAGATCTTCATGATGGTCAAGCTGTGGTGCTCCAATAGGTTCAGGCAGTCCAATGCTAAACAATTAATGCCATTCTCTATCAGGATTGTACCAATTGAGTGCAGTGCCATGTTTTCTGTGGGTTTTGTATTAAAACTTTGGTGCAAGAAATCTTCAATCATGGATTCGTTGTGAGTGGTCCACAGGTGAAGAGCATTTTCAGGGTTCATATACGTGCACAGGGCAGCAAATATAACATGCAACTGTAAGGGCATCTGACAGGCAGCAGCTTCTAGTAATGCATGTTCCAGTGTATCATTGTTTGAGAAAAGACCATATCTCAGGCATGCTGCCTTAAATGTTGGCAAAATTTCTCCTTCTACAGTTCACAAGTCCTGGAAGCTCACGGCACCATAAACATGCAGCAGCAACATTCGCAAGTGAAATTTGTCTGTGTCTCTAGGGCTCACCGTATACATTCTACTGATGATATTAGTATTCCTTTGCCTTGGTGTCTATGTTCTAGTGCATTCATTAAACACATAATGCAGCAGAATGTCAGTGGTTCCTTGCATCATCATGCTCGTTCAGTTTAAACCATGCAGTGAAGGTAGTGTCACGGTCCCTCTGGACCTGAGCAGCTTGCTGAGCGTTGTCTCTGTGAAAGTACACTCTTTGCTGGTCTTCAAGATGTACTGCAAGTGTGATATGTGCCATGTAGCTTGAACTCTGTCAGTCTCTACATAGTTTCCAGAGGAGAAACATATCGGCAAGCAAGATAATTAGTAATTTTATCATAAGCTTCATTCTGCTCACAATCTGCCGCTGGGTTCTCTTACTTCAACAGAAGCACAACCATGTCTCTTCAAGATATATTTAATACTTTCCACAGATGAACAATTTAAGAGTTTGATGTTATTTGGTATTAAAGTTTGAAAATTTGGGTAATTTTAGCCCATCAACAGACAGCAAGGCATTAACAGCTTGTTACCATGACAATTGCACGTTGTTTCTGGACGCATGCACCTGCGCAAGTTAGTGGCACCCGTGATAAAAAAAATTTAAAAACCTCCACATTTTGAGTAACATTTTATTTCAATTTCAAAAATTGTTTTAGTCATTTATTTTATTAGATATATTTGTCCGAAGCAGATTACGTTTGGATAACATTTGATTTCAATATCAAAATTTGTACAGGACATCAAAAGAACGTTAAACACAATGAGAAACGAAAACATAAAAACGAAAATATTGAAAATGAACTTTTTTCGAACAACGAAAAAAACAAACAGAGAAACGAGACATGCAACATAAAG
>NC_068986.1:60092223-60096982 GCF_001194135.2 Octopus bimaculoides | reverse complement strand
TATATATATATATATATATATATGCATACATACATATATGTACGTACCGACATATATATGCGTATATACATGCATATATGAGTACAGGACGTAAAAAAATGGGAACAAAATGAGAAACGAGAACATAAAAAACAAAAACATAGAAGACACACTTTTTTTTTAACAACGAAAGAAACAAATAGAGAAACCAGACAAGCAACATAAAGAACATTCCCATCATCAGTTGTCCCCTGTTTTACATACTCTGCGTTTCGAAGGTAGGGACAAATTTGGGATTTGTATGTGAGAGGACTTGTGGTTATTAAAGTGGGTTCAGAAGGGGCCTTCAGTTGCCCCCACATGCTTTTGCATGTTTGGTTGCCCATTTGGTCCTATGGCTGTTACCTCTGCCTCATATATGATGGTCTCTGTGTTACAGCAGTCATTCAAGGGACATGTCGTATTACCCCTACATGAGTATCCTGCCTCTGCCTTGGGTGTGGGCCTACATACTAAAATCTTTTTTACACTAGGTGCACAGCTAAAGGAAATTCTAAGGGGATGCCTATTGAATATTTTGTTGAATCTATCGGTACGGAGGAAGTGTTTGGTTGCCCATTTGGTCCTATGGCTGTTACCTCTGCCTCATATAAGATGGTCCATGTATTACAGCAGTCATTCAATGGACATGTTGTATTACCCCTCTTGTGTATCTTGCCTCTGTCTTGGGTGTGGGCCTACCTACTAAAATCTTTTATACACTAGGTGCACAGCTAAAGGAAATTCTCAGGGGATGCCTTTTGAATATTTTGTTGAATCTATCAAGTGCTTATCAACTAAGCTAAGAAAAATCTTACCTACTCAGATTTTAACATTTAAAGAGAAGGATGGTGCAAGCCACAACACTTTTTGGTGGTGCTTTCTCTTGGAGGGATCAGGTTCTGGCATGTAACTAATTCTATCCTTGAAACTGCTTGCAGCCAGAGCTTCATTGTAATATGGGACAGCAGCATCAAAAATCTCTTTACTTGAAGAGAGGCTGGAGATCCTTCTGCTGATGCCTTTTACCAGGTTCTTGAGAACTATGGTTGGATGACAGGAACCTGTGTTAATGTATGATAGCATCTCGTTTGGCTTTCTAAATGGCCTATGGCCACTGGACTCCATATATTCTTTTATTCTTTTCCTTGTTTCAGTCATTTGACTGTGGCCATGCTGGAGCACCAATTTAAAGTGCTTTAGTTGAAGAAATCAACCCCAGGACTTATTCTTTGGAAGCCTAGTACTTATTCTATCGGTCTCTTTTGCTGAACTGGCTAAATTACGGGGATGTAAACACACCAGCATCGGTTGTCAAATGATGCTGGGGGCACAAACACAGACACACAAACATATACACACACACATACATATATATATACATATATATGACAGGCTTCTTTCAGTTTCCGTCTACCAAATCCACTCACAAGGCTTTGGTCAGCCCGAGGCTATAGTAGAAGACACTTGCCCAAGGTGCCATGCAGTGGGAATGAACCCGGAACCACACAGCCACTCCTGCGCCTAAAAATATTCTGGAGATGCCGGGAATCGAACCTGGGGGCCTTTCGCATGCAAAGCGAATGCTCTACCAATGAGCTATATATGGATTTCTCAAATATTTTATCAGAGATATAGGATGAAAGAATTTCATGTTGCCACTATTGCAGCAAGAATAAGCTAAGAGAAGAAAAACTACAATTTTGGAGTGACATGGAACACAGTGGGGTTGATAGGATTGTAATTCATTTCTAATTTTTTACCTACCTCCTTATCATTAACAAAATATCTAAGGCTAGAAGACTGCGTTTATTGAGAATAAAGAGTATTGTGAGTTGACAGCTCAGAACTAGCTGCTGGTCATAAATAAAATTATTAATACAGGGGTGGCTGTGTGGTAAGAATCTTGCTTCCCAACCAAATGGCTCTGGGTTAAGTTCCACTTCGTGGCACCCTGGGCAAGTGTCTTCTACGATAGCCTCAGGCCGACCAGAGCCTTGTGAGTGGATTTGGGAGGCAGAAACTAAAAGAAGCTCATCGTGTGTGTGTCATCATCATCATCATCATCATCATCATCATTGTTTAACGTCCGCTTTCCATGCTAGCATGGGTTAGACGATTTGACTGAGGACTGGTGAAAGCGGATGGCAACATCAGCCTCCAATCTGATTTGGCAGAGTTTCTACAGCTGGATACCCTTCCTAACGCCAACCACTCAGAGAGTGTAGTGGGTGCTTTTACATTTCACCTGCACGAAGGCCAGTCAGGCGGTACTGGCAACAGCCACGCTCAAATGGTGTATTTTATGTGCCACCCGCACAAGAGCCAGTCCAGGGGCACTTGCAACGATCTCACTTGAAAATCCTATGAAGGCCAGTCAGGCGGTACTGGCAATGGCCACACTCAAAATGGTGTATTTTATGTGCCACCCGCACAAGAGACAACAGACTTCTTTCAGTTTCTACCTAACATATACACTCACAAGGCTCTTGTCAGCCTGAGGCTATAGTAGAAGACACTTGCCCAAGGTGCCATGCAGTGGAACTGAACCCAGAATCATGTGGTTGGGAAGCATGATTCTTACCACACAGCCATGCCTGCATAAATGTATAATGTACTGTTTTGTGATGGTAAGATCAACAAAAGAAGTACTCCATCTGGTGAGAGATAAATATTATTTAATAGACACATGTTTTAATGTCCTACTAATAGTTTCATATGTTGAGAAATACCTCAAACATATTAATCAGGCACAGACCACATATCATAACATTATGATATGTGGTTTGTGCCTGATTAATATGTTTGAGGTATTTCTCAACATAAAAACGTGTATTGTGTCTATGAAATCAATAACACATTAAAAATGAAGTTCAATCTTGCTTGCTCGCTTACAATGTTACACAGCCAAACTGGCACATAATGACAAAGATACTTTGAAAGTAAAGTTCCCTGTAAATGTGAATACAAATGGAATAAAATAAGTTTTGTGTAAATCAGACCAGTGGTTATTGAAGTATTTGGAGTATAAATACCCAAAACAGTGCATAATGGGAAAATACTCCAAAAATAATTTAACCCCGAAAGGTAAGAAACTCTAGCCTTTACATTAGACACATTATGATAGGAAAAATACTTTTAAGTGAAAATTATTTTTAAAATATGGTAAATATTTTGTAACCTCGGTGAGAAAATGTATCTGCTTCCTTGTGCTCAATTGACCCAAGGCATAGTAGTCAACTAAGCGTATCAGTTGCCACTCTCTTTGACTTACACAAAAAACCTAATGACAATAACACTAACACCTACTCCACCACCACTACCAACATCAACAACATCACCAACAATCAGAACAAGCCGACTAACACCACCCTGATTCATGACAACTCCAATAACAACAATAATGAAATCAGTAAGAACACCAACAACAATAATAGTAGTAACAAATCCAGCAGCAACAACAACAATAATTATGTTATAACCATCAGCAGCAGTATTGACATCAACAAAAGTGCTGACTGCTACAACAGTATCAACAGCAATGCTATTTACGAAGACAGTAATGAGAAAACATATCTGAAAGAAAAGAATTTCTGTTGCAGATATAGTAAATACATGGACTACCAATTCCTTGCAAAGGAATGTGGAAGCAGTTAAAAAATGTCATTCAATTCTGCATCATAGCTCTCCCAGAAGAAGACAAGATTTCCACCAAACAGAGAATGATAACTTATAAGTGCATTAATCGCAGAGAGAGAAAGCCACAGTATCCTTCCCCAGCCGAAATAGAGAAATGCCTGAAAGATGTTTGACCTTCCATAGTTTATGTCTGTCAAGTAAAGCAATATGGGACTGTAGTAGCTATTTGTAGCAATAAACAGAAAGCATGTGGGATGACCACAGTGACCTGCTCCTCTCACCAGTATGTGATGCTCTCCTTAGACATGGAAAGTCATATGACCAAAGTCAGCATGTCAGATGTACCTCCTTATAGGGACCAGGCCAGAGTAATGGCCATTCTAGAAGAGCATGGGGAGGTCATAAGCTTAAGATCATGCCCCCAACAAAACAGAACAGGAGTGTCAATGGAGTTCCAAATTTTAGTTGCTCCAGAGGAAGTCCATGCTACCCTGGACTTTTTTTTGTTTTAGAGAGTGCGAGCAGATGCAGGTGGCCATGGAGAGAATGGAGGTCGCCATGGAGGAAAATGCAGGTGGCCATGGAGGAAAATCAGATGTTACATCTGTGGCAAAATTGGTTGCTTAAAACTTTCTGCCCCACTGTGGAGAAGTCGAGAGAGGTGTCTCATGTTGCTCCAATATGCCCAACGCCAAATTCATTGCAATACCAAAAAGGAAAGCAGAGGCAACCACTACATGAAACACAAGAGTAGAGAGGAAATAAGGCTGTTGGAAATTTTACCGACTCTTTGGATATAGAAAGGGTCTCATATGAGACAAAACCACCTGAGTGGGTGATTGTTGAACAACACCCAAAAAAGAAAAGAGGGAGAGGTAACCTCTTAATCCCAAAAGTCTATGGGCACAAAACTAGGTAGCCTCAAAAATGTTGCATCCAATCTTGAAACCTCAGCAGCAGCAATGACAACAACAACAACAACAGATAAACCAACTACAGCAACACCAAGAACTGAAACAGCATTGTCAGTAAGAGTGAGAGACACAAAAGGATCAGCAACAGGAGAATGCTGAAACAAAAGGAAGCAAAACGACAACAACCA
>NC_068986.1:60087558-60092140 GCF_001194135.2 Octopus bimaculoides | reverse complement strand
GGATCAGCAACAGGAGAATGCTGAAACAAAAGGAAGCAAAACGACAACAACCACATCAACCACAAGAGATGGAACTAGTAGAACAACTTCTCTCAGATGACCCCCTGAACTACACAGTTCTGCAGAAGGACAAGGAATTAATAGAGTTCGTAAACTCAAATAAAGACAAAATTTTGACAAGTGAGGGTCTTGATGCTCCCACCATTACTAAAACTCCAGAAGGAAGGGTTTTGATAAGAACAACCCCCACTATGTATTGTTTTTTGAGGAAACTCTTCCCACACAATGTGGGAGTTTTCAAAAGCCTGTTGGACAAAAGGATATTGAAAGGCCTGTTTAAAGGCCTCAAATAAGGACCAACCCAGTACTAGAGTAAGTGACTGACTTCCTTTTGTTTCTTTCCCTCCTCCTGGAATGGCATTTCTAAGAATAAGTTGTATAAATGCTCGTGGCCTGAGGGCAACGTGGAAACAGGGTCACTTCCTCAATGACCTCAGGTCACTACGTCTGGATGCAGTAGCCATTAGTGAAACTAAGATTTTCAAAATGCAATCACTCTTCTTCTGAACGACTACAAGGTTTTTACTTCCTCCAGTTGGCCAGCATCAAATGGTGTTGTGGTACTGTTTTGGAATGGCCTTGACTTGATGGTGAATATGGTTTTCCTTGACCTGGATGGTAGGATGTTGGTTTTAGATGTAAGCAGCAAGGATGTCACTACAGAATCTGGCTGGCTAGATTTCTTTAAATGTCTAAAGACTTAGGGTTTTCATTAAGCTAGCAGATAGGCATAATATAAGTTGGCTATTCAGATCACAAATTTGGGACCTTTATAGTCAACTAAGAAAAAAACAATTAGACTAGGATTTGATTACTGGAGGATGAATGCATCCTTCCGAACACAGAAAGATTTCAAGGACCAGATTAGTAGACTACTTAAACGGGAATGGATGGGAGCCATCATCAGCAACAGGTGGTGTGTTTCTTCAAAAAGGAAAATCAGAGAGATATCAGTTAGTTTTAGCAAAGAGATTGCTTTAGAAAACAACAAACTAGAAAATAAACTAGTTAGTAACTTAGAAGAGATACATATAAGTGGGATTGCAAATGACTTGCTAGTGGTGAGAATGGCACTCAATTATTTCTTCAATGTGAAACATGAAGGCTGTATTGTCTGAGTTAGAGTGCATGCCTTGAAATATGAAGGCTCAAAAGCCGTTGGTTGGGCCTGGGTAGCAGAGGCACAGTATGAAAACAAATCTAGAATTCAGTCTGTGACAGACCACAGTGGCCATATGCTCTCCAATTCCAAACAGATGAGTGTAGTATTTCGGCAACACTTCACCAACCTCTTTTTGAGGAGTGGCATTCTTGAGACAGCGGGCCCTGAGACCTATCTTGATGGTATGCCATGCCTATCAGACAAGGAGATTGAGTGTTGCGAGAAGCTGATTTCGGTGAAGGAAGTGACAGGTGTACTGGGCTGCTGTTTGGGATGCAAATCACCAGGATTGGATGGTTTGCCCTATGAACTATATTTCCATATGCTTGACTTGTTTACTCCACTTTTGGCAGTTGTCTACTGCTCTTTGCAACAGACTAGAAGCATTCCCAGTCATGTGAGCAGGGAGTGGTGACACTGCTGATGAAGGATCCGAACGAGAGGGATGTTTAATTTAACCTAGTGTTTGCCATGAAAGGGTTTTCTTGCCATCGTTTTATCATAATCCGTTACTGTTCCAGTTTTAGTTTGGATTTCAGTTGTTTTACAGCTTTTGTCATTTCTTCTTTTTCTTCATAGTTGTTGGATTCAATGACTTCCTTTTTTGTATTTGTCAGCTTCCTTTAAGACTGAAAACAGTTTTTTGTTTTGTTCATGTTTTGTGATTATTTGTATTAGTTTTCCTTGCTTCTAAAGTAGGTATTTCTGTAGTTCTATGGTAGTTATTTTGTAATAATTTTCTAGCTGTATAAGGCCTCTACCACCTTCGATATGTTGTATATATAATCTTTCTATGTCAGATTTTGGGTCGTGCATCCTAAATCCTGTCATTATTTTTCTTGTTTTTCTGTCTATTTTGATTAGTCCATTTAGAGACCAGTTAAGAATATTGTAGCTGTAATTTATAACTGGGACAGCTTGAATGTTGATACTTATTATCTTGTTTTTCGCATTGAGCTCTGTTTTCAGTATTAATCTAACTCATCTAAAGTATTCTTTCCTTATCTGCTCTTTCATTTGTGTGTGCTGTATTGTATCTAGTTCATTGATTCCTAGATATTTGTATGTATGGCTTTGGTCTAATTCTCTTATTTCATTTACTTCATCTAGTGTGATGTTTTCCTCTAGTTTTCCTTTAGTTTTCCCCTTTTCAAGGTTGCTTTGGCACATTTTTCTAAGCCAAATTTCATGTTTATTTCTTTAGTAAATTCATGTACTGTCTGTAGTAATGTTTCCAGCTGTTTATCATTTATAGTATACAGTTTTAGATCATCCATACATAAGAGGTGGCTGATTGTTTTGACGTAACATTTGTATCCACATCCAGTTCTGTTTAGCATGTTAGATAAGGGTGTCAGTGCCAAGAAGAAAAAAAGTGGAGGGAACATGTCTCCCTGGAATATTCTTCTTCTAATGGGGATGGCTTTGGTTTTTATGAGTCCCTCTTTTTTTGGGAGGCATAGAACTGTCTGCCATTTATTCATGGAATGTTTTATATATTTTATGATTATTGGTGCTACCCTGTTCATGGCTAGTGTCTCTAGCCATGTGTGGGGAATACTATCAAAAGCTAGACCCTTCTTCTTTCTGCAGCTGTCTTCAGTTATGGCTTTATTGATCAGTAGCTGATCTTTACAGCTGTATGAGCCCTTGCAGCATCCCTGCTGCTCTTCTGGAAACAGGTTGTTTTCTTCCAGATGTTTGCTCATTTTTTGCGATATTATTACAGTAAGGGCTTTGTAAATTGCTGGGAGACAAGTTATTGGTCTGTAATTTTGTAGGTTTGCCATTCATTATTATTATTATTATTATTATTATTATTATTATTATTATATATTTATAAATATATATATATATATATATATATATATATATATATATATATATATATATCTGGTGGTGTAGGTTATAGTCTAGTCATCCATATAGTCAACCAGGTGATGCATAAAGGAGTTATACCCAATGGCTGGTGTAGCAGCACCATAGTCAACTGCTACAAAGGAAAAGGTGATGCATTAGATAGAAATAATTACAGAGGTATCAAATTGTTGGATCAGGTAATGAAAGTCACGCAGAGGGTCATAGCCCAACTAATCAGAGAGAGAGTTAGTTTAGACAAGATGCAGTTTGTGTTTGTGTCAGGGAGAAGCACTACTGATGCTATATTTCTGGTAAGACAACTGCAGGAGAAATTCCTAGCCAAAGATAAACCTCTGTACTTGGTTTTTGTTGACATGAAAAAAGCCTTTGACAGGGTCCCCTGATCCCTTATCTGGTGGTCAATGGGGAAACTAGGGATAGATGAGTGGTTAGTGAGGGCTGTACAAGATATGTACAGGGACGTTATCAGTAAGGTGAGGGTTGGCAATGAGTATAATGAAGAATTCCAAGTAAGAGTAGGGCTCCACCAAGGATCAGTCCTCAGCCCCCTCTTATTCATCATATTCCTCCGGGAAATAACAGAGGAATTTAAGACAGGCTGCCCCTGGGAGCTTGCCAGATCCAATTAGAGCCTGGTGCAGCCTCCTGTCTTGCCAGTCCTCAGTCAAACCATCCAACCCATACCAGCATGGAAAGTGGACGTTAAACAATGATGATGTGTGTATATATATTTATATATATGTGTGTGTGTGTGTATGTATATATTTATTTGTACATATATATCTATGTATATCTACATATGTGTGTGCATATACATAATATACATACACACATATACATTATCTGGGCAATATTTTCAAGTGAGACATTACAATCATATCTGATTCTTCAAGTACTTCAATTCTGTGTATGTACGGATACTTACTAGATTGCTGCCGACACTTATTAATGGTTTTTCTCATTGTGTTGATGTCCCATTTTCTATCATTAATAAAACTGTCAGCATTTTTGATGACATGGGTATGCCAGTGTCTTTATAAACTTTATGTAAACAGAGGAGTTTCTGAAGTAAACCCAGTGGAATATACATCTAGATTGTTGTTGACATCAGGTAACTGAATTCTGTGAACAAGCTTTAAACAACACACTACAAGGTGTATACCTGAATATATAATTATAACCTATTATGATGAGTATCCAAAACTAGGAAAAAGTTGCTATCAAGTAGTGTGCCCTGGATAAATGGCATGTGCTGGTGGCATGTAAAAAGCACCACTACACTCACGGAGTGGTTGGTGTTAGGAAAGGCATTCAGCTGTAGAAACCTTGCCAGATCAGATTGGTACCTGGTGCAGCCTCCTGGCTTGCCAGTCCTCAGCCAAACCATCCAACCCATGCCAGCATGGAAGGCAGACGTTAAACAATGATGATGATGATATCCCACCAGACACATTTCCTAATTAATAGAGATATCTGAGT
>NC_068986.1:60075058-60082558 GCF_001194135.2 Octopus bimaculoides | reverse complement strand
GTGTTTAATGTACCTGCACATCTGCCACATATCAAGACTACTTTCTCTGTTAAACTTCCAGTGATACTGCTGCACCTCTTGCACTGGGTACACTATATGGAGTTTCTACCTAGACCATTTCTACGTACCAAGCAAGCCCTCTCCCTGAAGAGATTAATAAATTGTTTGTTTTCCTACTTACTAATACTTTGGTTTTTGCTAAATTAACTCTAAGACCCTTTGATTTCAGACTTTGCCTCTACATCTAAAGTTTCTTCTCTAATTCTTGTAGGGATTCAACTATAAGAACAAGATCATCAGTGTAGAGGATCTCCCAAGGGCAATCAGTCTTAAATTCCTCTTGTATGACCAGGAGGACTCTGATAAACAAGAGGGAGATGAGAACTGATCTTTGGTGAACTCCTACCTGTACTCTAAATTTGTTGCTACACTTATTGCTGACTTTCACCTAACTGACAACATACCTGTACATGGCTTGTACAGCTCTCACTAATCACTCGTCTATCCCTAGCTTCTGCATTGACCACCAGAAAAGGGAGCAGCAGACCCTATATCAAAGGCTTTCTCCATGTTGACAAAAGTCAAGTACAGAAGCTTTATTAATTTTTTTTTTTGCTAATCCATCCATCCATCTTCTTTGCCTGCCATTACTGAGAGGTTCATGGGGGTAGGGTTGTCAGACCTCCTCCATACGGTCCTATCCAAAGCAGTTGTCATTAGACTTTCTGGCTGGATTCCCAAGTATGATCAACTGACACCTGGATTGGTTTGAAGAATCCCTCTTGTGATTCTTTCCTGTAACATTCTAATCTCATGTCCATGATAACAGAGCTGTTACCTTTCAATGTGAAGTTGCAGCCACTCAACCTGATCTCTGAGCTGTGCACCCTTTTGAGTAATCTTACATCTACTGCCTGTTGCCATCTTTGTGCCAGAAGCTCAATTTTAATGCCATTTGGCTAGTTTAGAGACAAAACTCCCTGCACCTGTTTTCAACCTCATCCACATTGTTGAACTTTTGTCTGTGCAGGAAATGAACCATGGCTTGATAAAAGTGGTAATCTAATGGTGCAAGGTCTGGACTGTTTGCAGAAGGAGACAACATTTCCAGCCCCTCAAATTTAAGTTTGCACTTGGTCACATTGGCAGTGTGTTTTGGAGCATCATCAACTATAGGAGTGCATGTCTTCAGTTGACCAATACCAGAGTAAGATCTCTTTACTCAATAGAATATCATATACTCACTGCAGTTGTTGACCATAAAGGTTAGTGTTCACAGTACAACCATCTGGGACACTCCCTCAAAATTACACCAAATGCACAGCATGACCTTCAGTTCAAACTGCCCTAGTTTTGATAACAAGATTTGAAGCTTAGCTGGAATGAAGCCACTGTTTATCATATTAGGATTATAAAAATAGATCCGTTTTCCATCACCAGTTATAATGCAATGTTGAAAACAGGCATCTCAAGGATTCGCCAGCAGTTATTTACAAATGTTCGGATGTTGTTGAGCCTGGCCATTGGTCACTTCATGAGGAACTTTTTGGCAGTGTCTGATCACAAAGCAGAGCTTGTGGAGGTTTTTGATTGATAGTGCTTTGTGAAGGACCAAGTTCTGTTGACAAGTACAAGTGTTTGTGTTTGGCTGTTGTTCTGCCATTTCAGACAAGGCCTCATCTTCCACAACAGAAAATCTCTCTGACCTTGGTTTGTTTTCAAGGTTTGTGTCATCTTCCTTGAAATGTTTGAATCAGCTTTATGCCACACACTTGTTCACACTTGTTCCTGGGCCTTCGCATCATTAATTTCTTTTGCTACTGCCCTTGCACTCAGTCCTTTTTCCACTGGTAGTGTAAAATAGCTCTAATTGCAATTTTTTCACCATCCATTATAGAAATTGTAAAGTAAAGAATAAACAATTAATGTTTATTTGTTGTATATGAAAATAAAGAATAAACAATTCAGCAACAATTGGACAAGTTGTATCAAATTAATGATATAACATGGAGATACATGTTGCTGAAAATCATCAGTGAAAATCTGAAAAAAACTTTTTACCCAACCTACATCTAAGCATAATTGCTGAGTTCAATAGAGTAGTAAGAAGGTTTTCAGATCTTCTTACTACTCTACTCTAACAACTCAGCAATTATGTTTAAATATATAATTGGCATGATCTAAACCAGTTGTTTGCCTTTCCATACTTCCATTCTACTGTACACATACCTGCTCAGTAATAAGCCACCTATAGCCATTCAATGCTAGGCAACTATAACACTGCTTTTTGTTTTAGTCACAGATCAAGTTATACTTTTAGGTGGTATGTCAACTTGAGGAGCACTTATTGTAAGTATGTGTCACATTATGTCATTTGACAGAATATAACCTGAAATCTATATCTACTTGTGTGTGTGTGTGTGTGTACATGTATATACATGTGTTATTACAGTGCATTGTTGTGCCATTCAAAACACATTATTTTTTACAAACAATATACAATGCTTCATGCAAACTACAATACTCTCATATATATATATATATATATATATATATATATATATGTGTGTGTGTGTGTGTGTGTGTGTGTGTGTATTGTCATCATTGTTTAACGTCTGCCTTTCATGCTGGCATGGGTTGGACAGTTTGACTGCACCAGACTTCTGTTTGTTTAGCACAGTTTGTTTTGGCTAGATACTCTTCCTAATATCAATTACTCCACAGAGTGGATTGTGCTTTTTACATAGCACCAGCACTGGCAGGGTCACTAGGTAACTTGCAAGACAAAGATCATTTGAGAGGAGAGGGGGCATTAGAGGAGGTGATCTTGTGTCAGGTGAAAGGTTAGAGTGTAACAGAGAGACAGAGACAAGTGTCTTACAGCAGAAGAGGTACATGGTTACCTGGCCAAAAAGAGAGGAAGAGAGATGGGGACAGAAACAGGTGTGCTGCTGTAAAGAAGATATATGGTTACCCAGCCAGAAGGCAGAGAAAGAGAGTGGAAGACAGTAAAGAGTGCAAGAGAGCAGGAAAGAGATGGTGGGAAGTGCCAGGGCATATCCACAAGGAATGGGGATCAGAACATAAATGGGATGGAAGAATAAAGAAAGAAAGAGAGATGGTGGCAAGTTCCAAGGCATGCCCTGAAGGTATGGAGGTCATAATTAAAGTGGCAGAGCATTGCCAAAGAAGTGTGAGTAAGGAGTGGAGAATGCAGTGACTAAAAACCTGGGCACATAGAGATGGTGGGAGACTATGAGATATCAATGATACAGTGAGCAGGGCAGTGAGGACAGGACTGAGGAGTGAGAAATAAGCATAGTGTATGAAAGAGGAAATGTGAGGAAGAGAAGAGATGAAGTTTGGTATGTTGAGACAGGGTGTGTGAAAAGTTTTATTATATGTGAGTGAAACACACAACACTTCTAGAACTCAGTTTCATTGACTTGGGTGGTTCTTCTCAAGAACTTCATATCACCAGACATCTCGGTCCATTGTCATTTCCTCCATGAGGCCCAACATCCTGAGATTGGTCCTCATCACCTCGTTCCATGTCTTCCTGGATCTCCCTCTTCTTCAGGTACACTCCACTTTCAATGAGTGTCATTACTTTATACAAATGTCTTCATTCATATGCATCACATGTCCAAACCAATGTAGTCTTCTCTCTTGCATGCTACATTTGATTCCTCTTATGCCCAACTTTTCTCTCAACACATATGTATTCTATTGCACATCCAACAGAGCATACTGCCTTCATTCCTCTCTAGTTTACAAATGTCTTCTGCATTCAGCGCCCATATCTCACTACCATGGAGTATAGCCATTCATACACAAGCATCATGCAATTTACCTTTCACTCTGAGAGAGAGTCCTTTTGTTGCCAACAGAGGTAATAGCTCTCTGAACTTCCTCCATCCTATTTTATTCTTATTCTAGAAACAATACTTTCAGAGCATCCTCCACCATTGCTAATTTGGTCACCTAGGTAACAGAAACTATCTACAACCTATAAGAAGCCTCCTGAGCATTTGAGAGAGTCAAAGTCCCATGTGCTCTTACTGCTTATTGTTCCTGCAGATCTGTCACATACGGAGACAACTTCATGTATTAATCTACCTGTAATTCCACTGCACCTCTTATGTGTCCATAGCTTACACTGGGTGCAGCAAATTGAATTACTTCCAACTTCTTTCCTACATATTGAGCACAGGGATGCCACTGATGGGTTTTTCCACCTAGATCTGGGTTTTTGAGCAATGATATGTTTATGGGTTTTAATTTCCAAATTTACATTAAATCTGGGTTTTTAAGTTAGTTTTGGCTGCAAACTTATCTTTTAAAGAGAATTTGGTGCCATACTCTTTGTATGCAATATGTATGCAATATGTACCCTCTGACTGGGTAACTATATATCTTCTTTACAGCAGCACACCTGTTTCTGTCTCCCTCTCTCTAATACTTTGCAAACTTTCTATATATCATCCATAATCATCTCACGTAATGAATTTATTGATAGAAATATTATATGTGACATAATTACCAATCGTATGCATTCATTATTTGTTTATACTTGCATCATACTGGGCAACTACAAGTTACATGTTGGTGGCTGCTTGTACACTTGTTTGAAACTCTGACACCACCAGTTGACAGCTTGACTGTGTTGATGGTGTACGCTTCAACTGTTACTCATGATTTAAAATTTGACATTTTGAGTGAGTGTTTTTGTTTTGTAACCCTTTGCGAAGTAATGGCAGACAGTCCAAAAAGAGGAAGTGGTATGCCCAAAATTTCAAGAAGTCATGGCTGAAGGATACTAAGCTTAAAGATTGGTTACAGCAATCCTGACATCTGCTACTGTGTTTGTTGCAACATTGTGTTGAAAAATGCTAACAAATCAATGCTGTTGGCTCATAAAAACACTGCCAAACACAAGAAAGCATTTGATTGTGCGAAATCTGTTATCAAATTAGATTCATTTACTGTTAAAAAAACAGATGATACATTAAATGAAAAGTAGCTAAGGCAGACTTGCTACTAATAAGTTATGTTGCTGAATATCACGTACTTTTCATCCATATAAATCACTAAACTGAAATTTGTAAAAAGGTCTTTCCCGATAGTGAAATAACTAAAAATTTACAAATAAAAAAAACATAATTGACATACATTATGCAAGACAGAATTGCACATTATGAATGAAATGATATCTTAGAAATTCTCAAGAAACAAAAGTTTTCATTATTGATAGATGAGAGTACGGACATATCAGTGACACAAATCTTAGCAATAGTTGTTCGCTTTTTTGATGAACACTTGCTTAATGTCAAGGATGCTCCCCTGGATGTAATTGTAGTAGAAAATGGTTCATCTCAGGGTCTGTACAATGCTGTCAAGTTTACGCTTACAAAAAAATAATATCTATGAGCAACATACTCGAATTTGCCTGTGATAATTGCTCAACAATGATAGGTAACAAGAGTAGGTTTCAAAAGTAATTGAAAAACGATATTCCAACTGTATTTACAACAGCTGTGTTTACCATTCATTTGCACTTTGTTCAAGTCATGCAGTGAAGGTGTTACCTTCGTATCTTGAGTCTTTTTTAAAGGACTTAACTTCTTACTTTTCTCAAAGCAGCAAATGTCAAAATGACTTCAATATGATACAAAGTGTTGTTGGCACAAAAGAAAACAAGATTCCAAAGCTTTCGCAAACTAGATGGTTATCGCGTGAAAATGTAATTAACATTATAATAGAACAGTGGGATGCCTTTGTACTTTATTTTCAGTCAGAGGCTAAAGCAGAAAAAGTGGACGGAGCAAAAAGGATCTATGAAACAATGATTAACAGAGGGACAAAGCACATGCTGCTCTTCTTATATTATATATTAAAGAAAGTAAATGTTCTTAATGTTGAGTTTCAATCGGAACACTTTTGACTGCATCTGTTGCATACACTCATATCCAGTGAATATAATAGTATCCTTAGTTGCTTTATAAAAGAGGATGTTTTAGCTGAATTATCAGATATTCATCTTAATAACACAACAAATCACAAAGAAATGAGTGATATTTATCTCGGTGGATGTGCAATGAGATATCTAGAACAAAACCCCATTGTTGGTGATTCAACTAGGTTCAAAATTGATTGCAAAAAATTTTTAATAGAATTATGCCCTCAAATAAAAATGCGCTTTCCTCTCAATGAAACTGGAGTGTTTGCCCTCTTAGAAATACTTGATCCAAAAGTAGTGCGCGATCTCACTAACTCTCCTCGGTCCATAATTCCCTTGGCATCAAACTTTCCAGCAATTGCACCAGAAAACACACTTGATGAACTAGATGATGAGTGGAGATTATTTTGGCAATACAAAGATATTCCTGTTTCCTCAAAAAGCATCCCTGAATTCTGATATTCCATATGCAATCTTAAAGATGGGTTTGACCATTCTAAATTTGAGAGGCTAATTTAACAGTGTTATCTCATTCATCAGCGTGTGTGGAGCGCATATTTTGCCAAGTAAATTGCACAAAGACAAAGTTCACTAATAGGTTGAAGGCTGAAACGATCACTGATCGTCTACTCGCTAAACAAGCTATTACAAGAAAGGGAGTGTCTTGCATTTCTTGGGAGCTGAACGCTAAACTTATTAAAAATGTAGTGGATGGGTCTTGTCATCGTAGATATACAAGTAGGTTGAACCTCAAAAAGGAAGAAAATAAGTTTATCACCATTGAAGGCGTGAATGAAGATGATGTGGATATGCACGAAATTGACAATTAGCTGCCATATGATATAAAGTAAGAATTATATTATGTATTCATTTTGTCATATAACATATTTTATCATTAAATTACCTATTTTCTAGCATCTGGATTTATAAAATAGGATCTGGGTAATTTGGTCTTATATATATGTATATGTATGTGTGTATATATGTATGTGTATATATGTATAGTAGAAAGAGGGTTATACATCTTTAGATTGTATACCTGACTTCCTACTATAAAATTAGAATATAACGGAACGCTGAACTCCAGACTATCAACTTAAACAACACTTTATTCAGGTGGTAAATATATACATCTTTAGTTCTTGTTGTTACAGCTTCTGTGTGCATGAGCATAGTTGTTGGGACGTTGTTCTGTAGTTGTGAGCGAGCTGTCGAGTGTAAGTCCGAAAGATGTAGAGAGACAGCTTAAATACGTCCATGCTCAATCGCTGGCCAGCGAGAAAGAGAATGAATTGAGCGGGAACGCTTGGTTGTTTAATTCTACGCATGCGTAAGATTACGCATGCGCATGGCGTTACTACAGAGCTCCCTTGCCAGTGCGGAAACGCACGATAAATGAAATCTGTTAGAATGCCTGAGGCAGGATAGCCACTGAAAACCACCCACAAGATGTGGTACAAACACACACAAAGAAAATTCAAAGAAATGAAATGTACACTTGTGAAATACATGCATGCAACGTATAAATGAAATGACAATGA
>NC_068986.1:60063521-60073652 GCF_001194135.2 Octopus bimaculoides | reverse complement strand
AGAGAATGAATTGAGCGGGAACGCTTGGTTGTTTAATTCTACGCATGCGCACGGCGTTACTACATATGTATGTGTATATATATATATATATATATATATATATATAACCTTTCCTTCATTGGACACTAAACTCTGCTTGCAAAAACCTGTTGAGACAAGTGAAATCGAAATCGAACCAAATTCAATGACTGGCACCTGTGCCAGTGGAGTGCTAACAGCACCATCCGAGTGTGATCATTGCCAGAGCAGCTGTCTGGCTTCCGTGCTAGTGGCATGTAAAAAGCGCCATTTGACATTGCTCCTCTCAAGAAAGTCTTCCCAGTGCACTTTGCATGTTAGTGGAATGTCACTGACCTGACATAAGTAGATCCTAGGTAAATGTTTGTTAATTTGAAATAAAAGGAACAGGTCCATCAGAGTGGTGACATGGGCTGAGTCAGTCTGAAGAGGCCCATAGTAATATCAAAGCATTCAGTAGTGGAATTTCGGGACAAATATTTGTTGTTAAAAGATAGGAGTGCTTTTTGTGCTGTTAAAATAATATCAGTGTCAGAGTGAGAAAGACTGAGGCATAATAAATGGAGATATTGAACTGGAGTAAAAAGGTATTAGCTGTTTTAGGGCAAGTGTAGAACCAGGTGATCATATCACCCATGCTGTTCCAGAGAAAAGGTTTATCCTTTTCTGTAGGGATAATCCTATCACTAATGCATTTATTAACACATTCTAAGTCAGATTTGGTGGAGCAAATGAGCCTTATGGAAAGGTTATTAGAGAAATCTGGCTTATGACCCTTCAAAGTGATGTGGGGAATGGGATGTTCGGTTCTAAACTTTCGCACATACGTACACATAGTTGCACCCACTCTTTTTTCTTTGTCCTATTCTTATGATCCTCTTACTTTTCTTTTATCTTCTGTCTAAAAGATTGCTTTTTTCTCCCTCGACCACTTTTCCTCTATCATGTGATTATACCAATTCTTCCAAACCACATTCAGTCTAAACTCTCTCCAGCTGATTTTCCCAATTTTCCTCCCTGTGAAATTTATTATCACTTAAATTATCTCTAAATTCTCACCTTCTTTGCATTCTCAGGCCTTCCTCTCTTTTTTCCCCTCTGCTATAAACACCCCAAACTCTGACATGTGCATATGCATCTATTGTTTGCCTTTCTAAGTGCATTACTTGACTAACTTTTGCTTATTAATTCTTCCCCATATTATGAAGAATTGTACTTCCCTGGGCTTTGCATCAGTTGTATACCTCCTTGGACTTCTCACAAGTAATGTATTGATTTTGTCAAGCTTTTTCCCAAAATTTTCTCTCAATTTTCTGTTTTTTGTTCCCTTTTTGCTTCTGTTTATATGCCTTATACTCATCTTTATCATACTTCTCACTCCCACCACCAGGTCTCACTCATTTTTTTTCCTCACAAAACTATGTCTCCTATGTCTCTTCTGTCTCTGCACATAGATTTTTCTTTCGCTGTTTCCTTTGTTCTTAACTTTCTTCCACCATAACAGTATCTCAAGCCCATACCCTTTTCATTTCTATCACCTCTCTACATTGCTTTTACCTTTCTTTTACTCAACACTCATACCTGCTCCCACTTCCTTACAGCTATACTTTTCTTGCACTTAATTATTTTCATGCACAGGTGCAGACATGGCTCTGTGGTGAGAAGCTTGCTTCCCAACCACATAGTTCTGTGTTCAGTCCCACTGTGTGGCACATTGGGCAAGTGTCTTCTACTATAGCTTTGGGTTAACCAAAGCCTTGTGAGTGGATTTGTTAGACGGAAACTGAAAGAAGTTCATTGTATATATATATATCTGTGTGTGTCTTTGTATGTGTTTGTCCCCTGCCATTACTTGACAACTGCTGTTGGTGTGTTTTCATCTTTGTAACTTAGTGGTTCAGCAAAAAATGTCAGTAGACTAAGTATCAGGCTTAAAATACAGTAAGTACTGGGCTCGATGCATTCAACTAAAGTTCTTCAAGGCAGTGGCCCAGCATGGCCACAGTCTAATGACTGAAGCAAATAAAAGATGAGATGTGCCAGCACCCCTCACCCCTACTAACCCATGCCACTATACTTCAATATTTACATACCTTTACACACACAGCACTCTCCTCCACTTATGCCAATCTCAAAATATGGATACACTTCTCTACATGCTCACTCTTCTCCACTCCCTCCTCCCATCTTAAAGCTTCCCACAGAACTGTATTTCCACCCGCCTTTTAACACCATTTCCTTATCACTCACTTTCCCTCTTTCAAACTTTCTTTATATATTTTCTCTGTACTTTTTCTGATGATGGACTAGTGTCCAAAATGTTGAGACACTTTCCTTTCCTTTTTAAGCATACAACTCGTACAATATTTCATAAAATTTGTCTCTTCTCTCTTGTATTTTTTCTTTTCTTTTCGTTCACTGCTTTCATACTATAAATCATTATCATCATCATCATTTAATGCCTGTTTTCCATGCTGTCATGGGTTGGGCAGAGTAACAGGATCTGGCAAGCCAGAGGACTAAGCCAAGCTCTGCTGTCTGCTATGGCATGGTTTCTATGACTGGATTCCCTTCTATTGCCAACCACTGTACAAAGTGTACTATTTTTTACATGCAAGTTAGTTTACCAACTAACTTCCCAAGCGAAGATCCCTTAAATTAAGGTGGTTAGTAGTATTAAAGGAGGTGGTTTTGTGCCAGGTTATAAGAAATCTTCCTGGCTACTCCAGTCAAAGGAGAAAGAGTGGAAGAGAGAAAAAAGAGAGAGAGAGAGAGAGAGAGAGAGAGAGAGAGAGAGAAAGAGAAGATGGTAGTGAAGATGTTCCACAGCATGCCTTCAAGGTACAAGAAGGTGAATTTGAGTGAAATGGTACAAAGGATTGAGCAGGTTGAGTGAACAGGGAGTTCATGAGAGTGCAAAAGACTAGTGGGAGATAGAGAAAAGGGGAAGGGGAATGCAGTAAGTGAAAAATACAAGTATATAGAGGAACAGCAGGATAGCAATGATACAGTTGGCAGGGAGAGACAGGAGAAAAAGGTGACAAGGCAGCGTTGGGCTGGAGGAGCAGATGAGGAGATACAAGTATAGTGTATGATGAGATGTAGTTTAGTTCATTGTGGTGGTGGGATGAATTACTGTATGAAAGGCACATTATACACAGTGCTTCCAGAACTCAGTTTCACTGAGAAGGGTGAGTCTTCTCAAGAACTTCATTTCACCAGTTCATTGCTATCTCCTCTATAAAGCTCAATATTTTGAGATCAGTCCTCACTATTTCATCCCATGTCGTTTTGGGTCTTTCTTTTCTGCAGGGTACACCCACTTTAAGTAGTTGGCACTTCTTTATACAGCTCTCCTTATCCACATGACCAAAGCATCACATACAATTCCTCTTATGCTTAACTTTTCTCCCAACACATTTTCATGTACAAGAGGGGAGGCTGTGCTGGTTTGATGTGGATGTGTGAGGATAGTTCCATAAAGAAGGGCTGGTTACTTAAAGTGGAGGGAGACTGTGGAAGAAGGAGATGCAGGAAGACATGGGACGAAATATTGAATTGAAGGCTGATCTCAAAATGCTGAGCCTTATGAAGAAGATGACAGAGGACCGAGATATGTGGCACATTGCTGTACTGGAGAAGATCTGCCCCACCACAACAAAATTGAGATCCTAAAACCAAGGTGCAAAGTAAAAAGCTTTGATGTAGATACTGGTCCCATGTAAAAAGCACAGGTGATGGTGCTATGTAAAGAGCATGCAGTGTACTCTGTAAAGTGGTTGACATTAAGAAGGGCACTCAGCCATAGAAACCAAGCCGAAACAGACTATGAAACCTGCTGGAGCCCCTGGCCTTGCCAGTTCCTGTCAAGCCATCCAACCCATGCTAGCATGGAAAATGAATGTTAAATGTTGATGATGAGGTACATGCACACTGATATCACACATCAGAACATACCAACTTCATTCCTCTCTAGTTTTTGCATGTCCTCTGCATTCAGAGACCGCGTTTCACTACTATAGTGCATAGTCATTCATTTGCAGGCATCGTACAACCTGCCTTTTACTCTGGTAGAAATTCTACCCACTGTTCCTTACAAGTTCATGTGGTTAAAGTCCTCAAGCACCTCCTCCATAGAGTCTTATCAGAAGCAGCTGTCTTTAGACTTCCCAACTGAATTCCTTAGCTGAGACTATGGAAATTATCCAAGCCTCTCATTCTTAGTCTCCCCATCGGTCTCCTGCAAGTTGGCTTGGTTTGAAAAATATATTGCTGTTGCCACCCAATGCTTGTACATGCAACAATAAGCCTGTAACCTGTTCTGGGAGGCATTGGGTAGGAGTACAAAGGATGGCCCCTGGAGGGAGCAGCCATTAATTATTGGTACACACACTCACACACACATGTATACATATATACATATGTATATGTACATATATATATATATATATATATATATATATATATATATATATATATATATATACTGTTGTTTCCTTTTGAAGAGAGCATCAATTGCACTCTGATCTTGTACAACTCTAAGATTTATGTAATCTGGAGGTCTTCCTAATCAGATGAACTAATATTCTTTCTGTTACTTTCATAACTTGGTCCATCAGTTTGTTAATTTATAATTGATTCTTTTTCAAGAGCATCTCCTTTACCTTTGTAGCAATTATTGTATTGCTATGCCAGTATGACACCTCCTTGTATTACCTGGTTTACTATGCAAATATCTAGAGCCCTTCTTTGCCAGATATTTTGGCAATATATCTCAGTGACTATATCTCATATACTAACTGCTCTCTCCATCTTCATATCCTTAATGGTTATTTTGAAATGTGCACTGTTGGGTCTACTTAGTTTGATTTTCTTCCTCCACAAAATTTTACATTAAGCAGCCTTTTGTAATAACATTTTCAAGTCCCTTTCTTCTTATGTCACTGAAAGTAAGTTTGCTGCTGTCATTTCAAATATTCTTTTGCCTAATCTTTATTTACCCTGACACACCGCTTCACACTTCAGAATCTTTTCACATTTTTGACCCTCTTTTTGCACAGAACATTGGTAAATCTGTTTTCTGCTTCTCTTCAAGCTTGTTGCCTAACAACTTCTCACCAAACCTCATGATATTGCTCTTTGCTGCTCCTTTCTTCCAGTCTTTCTCAGGCTTGTATTCTGGCTTTTATTTTTCTCTCTACAGTCTTTTGCACTCTCATGAACTCCCTGTTCACTCATCCTGCTCAATCCTCTGTACCATTTCACTCAAATTCACTTCCTTACATCTGGCTAGAACTTTGCTCAGGTCACAGGTCTAGTTTGTATCCTTCAACTTGTCTCTGAAATTTCTCTCTACTATAGGCTTCTGTCTCCTCCTCCTTCCTACCAGATGCTTCATCTTGCATCATTTTTGAACATATATTTAGAAGAAAAATGTTTCCACACCTTTCATATCCAGAATGTATTTTATCTCTCAGTTGGTCCATTGCTTATTCTGAAGTTACTTATCCATAACTTATGCTGGGTGGTACATTATTCACTAGGAAAATACTTAGCGTTTACAACCATGTGTCTATTCTGCTTCCTCATGAGAATGAAGTCTATCTGGCTTGCATGTTCACTTGATTGAAGGTATTCAGGTGACTGGTTGGTTTCCTGAAGTTTGTGTTGCTGATTGTTAGCTTGTGTCATACAACTCCAGAAGCTTTAATCTCTCCTCATTTTTCAGACTACATCCATAGCTACTGTGTACTCTAATGCTGCTCAACACATCCATTAAAATCACCAGCCTGTATAATGATGTTGCTGTCATTTGTTATCAAGGTGGTTTATAATAAAGTCTCATAAAAGCAATCCTTTCACACATAATTAGTTTTGATTGTGGTGTGCAAGCAAAGATACCAGTTACTGTTGCTTTATCCACAACTAGTCTAATCTTAATTATTGTCATATATTCTCACTACTTTGATTACATTATCATTTTATTTCTTTGCCAGCAGCATACCTATTCCAGCCAAAGCATTTTCATGGTTCTTGCATATGGTCAGGTGTTTCTAACTACCTACCCTACTATTGTGCACAGCTTTAGCATGGTATATGCTGGAATTGCATATGCAGTTTGGTATTATCAGTATATTGATATTTTGTATCAAGATGTATTTTATGATTCTGGCATTATTTTACTGGTTGTATACCCTTCTTTTATACTGGTTGTATAGCCTTCTTTTATCACCAACTCTTCACAACATGGACTGGGTGTATTTTATTGTACCATCAACTCTAGTGGGATTATCTTCCATGACTAAAGTGCCTTCTTCACAATGTCCCACTTTTTATTCAGAGCTACTACTCTTCTAGATGGGATGCCTTCACTATGGCTTGTGAAGTCAGTGTCTCCCCACATCTGCTTTCAATCTTAGCTTTTTATACTGAAGTTATAGTCATAGAACTTCTACTGTAAATTGTAAGTTATCACTCTGGGAGACTGATAAGAAGGGAGAGGGTTGAAGGGGATAAGAAGTGAGTAGAGATCTAGACTGTTGAATAAAGAGGGTAGTTCAATGAGAAAGAGTAGAATGTACAATTGTGAATATGTTAGTGTCTGGGATAAGAGATGGGTTGAAGAAGATAGAGGTTAGTTAGGTAAGAGAAAAAAAATAGTAAAGTAGAAGAGAGACAAAGAGATCATATAAGAGGGGAAGATGTGATGGGAGAGATAGGGAGAATCTTGTAAGACAAGTTGGCAGGGGAGAGAGAAGGATCATAACGATAAGGAGAAATGGAGAGAAAGATAGAGATGATATGAAGATGTTGAGAAGTGGGAAGAAGGAAAGAAAGAAAACCTGCGGAAAATGGGAAAGAAGGGAAAGAAAGAAAATGTGTTTGGGAGATATATCTCAAATAATAGTGAAAGCATTTCTCTGCCACCACTGAGTAATTTAGAAAGACATGAGAACTGGAAGCAAGCCAATAGCAATAAATGAAGAAAGAAGGGTATGAAAGAATATGAAAGGGGGAGAAAGCAAGATAATGAGAGAGAGAGAGAGGGATATAGGTTGTGCATGATGTCTGAGAATGAGATCTTTACCAAACTACACCTGCTTAGTATAGGAGCCAATGGAGTGAATCCTGAAAAGGCCTTTTGAAATTGGAGATGGTTGACATCACTCAAGCCTTATGTCTAATAATATCTGTTGTTGCAAATCATCGCTCTTGTTAGTAAATAACTGAGAAAGCACCCATCAAGATGGTCTTTCAGTCTTGTCATATAACAGAAACTGTGTTTGTGTGTGTGTGTATACAGTGATAGCTCGCAGTATGAGTTTAATTCATTCTGTGACTGAGCTCGTTTTATGATTTACTTGTATTACAAATCAATTTTCCCCATTGAAATGAATCAAAATGTAATTAATCTATTCCAGCCCCACCCAAAACCACTCAAAAAACGTTTTTTTATGGGTTTTAAAACAGAAAAGGTACAGTTACAAGGGAAATGACAATTATAAAAACATAATAAAAGAAAAGCAAAAGAAAACTGGTTTTATTAATTTAATTAACTTTAAGATGGGACAATTTGTGTGCAAGAAAGACGATGGAATGGGGAGGATTATTGTTTGGAAGGAGAATCTCCTTCTATTAAGACTTGAGAAAGAACAATTTCTGGTGTTTTCTCTCTCTGCTTAATTGAAGCTTTTTGGATACACTTTCTTCACTTTTTACACTTGCAGGTCATTTCATTAGAAACATATCAAGAGAAGTTTGCTTTTTCCTGCCTTCCAAAATGTTACAAAAATGCGCCAGAGCAGTGTCATTAAATAAAGCAGCTGCATGACCTGTAGATACTTTTCCAGGATGATATTTTTTTCTACAAATTCAGAAACATACTGCCACTTTCTCAACACTGCCCTCATGTCACTTGTAGAGATAGCCTTCTCTGCTACTCTGTCCACTTCTGGGGAACCAATCTCTTCCACTGCATCCAAATGTTGCTGCTCCTAAAGCTGCAGGAGTTCATCTGTCATTAACTCCTGTGAGTGCCAGGCCATATTGATGATTTTCAGGTTGTTAACTATGTTGTAATTCTTTCAAAACTAACGAAGGGTAAGATTTGTATTTTCAGTGACTTCAAAGCACAAATGAAACAGGTGTTTAGTGTACAATTTCTTAAAATTAGAAATCACCGGTTGGTCCATGGGCTGCAAGATAGGGGTAGTGTTGTGAGAAAGGTATTAAACTTTTATGAATTTAGATTTGGATATCATCTTTGAAGAGGGTGAGAAGAAGGATGAGGGCCTTGAGAGGAAGACTCTTCACCAGAAAGTACTTTTTCACTGCTGGTCTGAAGATATGGTTGATCCACTCAGTAAAGAATTGCCTGGTGACTCAGATTTTAACGTTTGCCCTCCACATGACCTGCAGCTTCTTGTTCAGGATTCTGTGCAGCTTGAATGCTCATGGGTTTTTGGAATGGTAGACAAAGAGCGGCTTAATCTTCAAGTCTCCACTCGCATTGTCACAAAGAGTTAGCCTATCTTTCATTGGCTTGTGGCCTGGAATTTTCTTCTCCTCTGCTATTATGTAGGTTCTTCTGGGCTATTTTTCCAAAAAAAGGCCAGTTTCATCACAGTTGAATACTATTGTACGATGTACTCCTCGGCTGCAGTGAGCTGGTGGAATTCCAGTGAGCTGGTGGAATTCATGCATGAAATCCTCAACTTCCTTTGTGTCAGAACATGCTGCTTTCCATATCTGATGACACTATGAACACCAATCCTCTTCTGGAAATTATCGAACCAGCCATGACTGATCTTAAATGCGTCTGTTGATGTTCCAGGGTTCTGCTTCAAGGGATCCCCATACAGTGTCCGTGCTTTCTCGCAGATGATAGTCTCCATAATTGTATCTCCTACTTATTGATCTACAAGAGAAGCAATTTTTCCATCTATTTGTGGACAGATGTTTATTGCTTGGAGAGCCTACAGACATCCTTTGCTGTTGTAACAGTCTTGATCTTGTCCCTTGTTCTTTTTCTCCCGGATGATACAGATCGTTGATGTACTTCGGTTGTACTGATGTGCTATGTCCACTACATGCACTCCTATCTCATGTTTATCAATGATTTCAGTTTTCTGTTCTATTGTAATCAGCTTTTTCTTCTCAGCACTGCCCTTTGCATTCACCAGGATGCATGGCTAACACAACTAATTATTATAAAATAATATAAAAAACATACAAAACTAAAAAAAAAAACACTGGGAAAGACATAACAGGGGTGCTGCCACAATGAGACAAACATGTGAACTGAGCAAGTGGAGGCTGCGTTTGTTCAGAGAGTGTGTGTGAGCTCAGTGCTGACTAGCAGTCGATTGCATGAAACTCACTCATTCTGCGGATTTCCACTCGTACGTCAAGACAAAAATTCATATGAGCCTTGGCTCGTACAGCAAATTACTCATACAGTAGTGCACTCGTACTGTGAAGTTCTACTGTATATACGTATGTGTGAGTGAATGTATGTGCGTATCTGTATATATGTGTGTCTGTGTGTGTATGTATATATATATATATACATATCTTTTAAATTTGTTTATGGGAAACATTTTGAATATGCAAAGAAAGCTCCTATTCCATTATGCTGGCCACAGTCTAATGATGTTGACTGGTGAACCAGATTTGGGGGTTGCTTCGAGCTGTACCGATATAATGTAGGATAAATTTAGTAATGACTAGCACTATAGTCCTGCTTTGCTTGGGATGAAGTTAAGATTACCTGAGTAATACCATCAATTGAAGCAAATTTGGCACCTGGACGTAAGTTTTGTAAGAGGAATAGAGAGGCCTATCTTCTCCCACAGAGATGTGAGAGTCAGATCTCTCCATTCGAAAACATGAACAGTTTCGTAACATTGTTTACAAAATAATAGCTGATCATTTGCGAAGGAGCGTGTCTACAGTCAACACTTAGGATTTTTGCTCTGGTAACTTCTGCTCTCTACCATGTTCACGCACGACCAGCTATATGTCGCTATGAGAAGAGCAACGGATTCAGCAAATTTGGAAATTAGTTGTGAAGAAATGGAGAATATCGTTTATATTGTGTATATATATATATAT
>NC_068986.1:60061155-60063315 GCF_001194135.2 Octopus bimaculoides | reverse complement strand
ATGGGAGAATATACAAATAATAACAACAGACGAGGACAGGTGGTGTAAATAACAAAAGTATATATTAGTATGACGCTCGGGAATACGGAAAGTCTTTGACGTTTCGAGCTACGCTCTTCAACAGAAAGAATACGGAGACAAGGAGAAAAACACGGAGAAAAAAAATTGAATAGTGTTCAGTCAACGGTCAATCATAATATATATATATACGGACAACACACACACACACACACACACATGTACATACACCTATTGCATAAATGTATTTTGTATGCATACATGTTCACGTGTGTGTGTGACTGAAGCCATTCACACATACATACATACATAACAACCCCTGTCTGCCTGTTTTTGTCTGTCAATCACTCACTAAAAAGACGAAATTAAAAAAATTTGTTATCTCTCTTTACACTGTCGCTAGAAGGGGACTTAACTCATGTTTGCAAATGCTGGTGTATTTCACTGACTTGAAAATTGTTAGAAGTTATGGTTTAAAACTATTTTTAATGCAAAAATTCACCCCTTAGGAAGTAAAAAATAAAAAAATAAATGGCTGATTCGAGGCATTTTTGACCATGAGGAATCCATTGGTGCAACTCCCAGATTGCTATCTTGTAAGGTATGGATTTCTATAGATGCAACACATACATACACACACTCACAAACTCAGTTTTACAATATGTACTGATAATAATAATCCTTGGATGGAATTTATAAACATTTAATGCATCGCTATGTGTGTTTCCACAAATTACATACCTCTTAAGACCACAGTCTGTATTCCTGGGATGATTACAGCATAGTCCATAGTATCTGTGGGCATCAGGTAGATCATCTTCATGGATTCATTTCTCCAGGCGATATAACATTAATGGATGTTTACCAGAGGGATAAATATCCTCTTGGCTTATCAAAGCACTAGAGAAAAGATATGGTGAAATTCCCATCATTCCATCAGAAAACTGACTGCCAAGGCAAAAATAAGCTGAACATCGATGTATCAAGTACTGAAGGAGGATCTCAGGACCTACATCTACAAGTTGATCTGCTGTCATGTTTTTCACACAAGTTTATAAGGCCACGAGACTGGAGAGAAGTTATCTTATCCTGATTCAGATTGCTGAAGGCATGCTGCCCAACCTGCTGTTCACTGATGAAAAAACATTTTTTTGAACAGACACTGAACAGACAGCAAACAACTAGAATGATCAACTTTGGAGTGTATCTGGCTTCGTCGACACTAGACTCATAAATTGACATCAAAATCCTGTCAGTTATGGTCTTCCCTCGTTTTTGTGCCCATGGGTGCACTAGTGTAGCTAGAGTGTATGCTTCCCAGGGTGGCCCTTCCATTTGCCACCCCCAAACCCCACAAAACTCATATTGCCTACAACGATAGCCTACAACAGGATGAAAAGTGGTGCCCCTTTAAAAGTGATACACTCAGTGATACACTAGCGACATTCTGGAAGCTGAATTGCTTACATGGGTGAATGAGCACTTTCAAGGCACACCTTGGAGCCTTCAACAGGACTCAGCATCATCTCACTGTTCCAAACAGACACAACACTAGATTCAGAAAACCATTTTGTCATTCATAGGCAAAGATGTATGGCCATCAAGAAGCCCCAATCTCAACCCGTCTGATTTTTCTGTTTGATCCATTTTGGAGACAAGGATCTCAATCACTCCTCATCCTTCACTTGACACTCTGAAGGCAAAATTGTACCAGGAATGGGCTTTGATTCTATAAGAACAGCTGCATGCCATGTGTGAAGCATTCACACCTAGACTTAAGGCTGTGATTTGAGACAGAGGTGGTCATATCAAATAAATGTGATAGTGTCATAATTGTGTTTCTTTTACCATTGCAATACTTGGACCTGAAATATAACAAAATTTTGCTTTGGCAGAATTGGAAAAAGTTGTTTGCCTTAATTTTGGGACACCGACCCCCCGGTGTCACGCCACTTCCGTTCTGCCGGCCACTCCTTGCAGCAACACCTGTCTGTGTTTGGATTGTCCATGCACAGGGGCCATCCGGACTCCCGTTTGCGCCGTGAACAGGGATTAATCTTCTCTCTCCGCTCCTTTGCGCCACATGGGCTCAACTCCCCTCTCCTCTTCATCTAACCCCCTCCTCCTGTCTCTCTCCCCCAC
>NC_068986.1:60057788-60059771 GCF_001194135.2 Octopus bimaculoides | reverse complement strand
ATATATATATATATATATACTGTGTGGCTCTGAGCTCAGTGCTATAGTGAACTTGGTAGATGAAACCTGAAAGAAGCTCGTATATATACAGGGTGTTTGGGCTAAATTTAACAATTTTATTATGTCTCCTTTTTTCATGAACAGCTTGATGTATTGCTAACATGAAGGACAGAAAGCCATCTGCATATTAGAAAAGAGTTGCCAGTATTGTGATGATTCAAGCCAGCGATCAAAATGACTGTTGATCAGTGTTCTATGAACACTGTAGAGACATGACATGGGCAGATACAATGGAAGTTACAATGCTATAGCCAGCAGGAAGGGATACAGCAGGCAGTATTCTGTCTGCATTCCAGAATTTATCTAATAACTGCAGAACAAGGTGATGAAAGTCCTGAACAAGGGAATCTCGGCTTTGGTGAAAGAGATGGGTGTTGGAATCACCCCCATGAAGCCGGCCCTGAATGAGAACCTTTTCTATCACCCATACAAAAGGCACAAGGGACAAAGGAGAACTGCTTGATGAAGGCAAAGAAGCTCCTGAACAATCTGAGGCATCTTGTTGAGTTGAAGATGATCTGGTTCTTCCATAAACTTTATAAATTTTTTAATATATATATTTTATATTATATATGTGATATATGGTATCTTTACACCTTTGTATATTCTTTCATCATTTCTTCATAATATTGGTAATTGTTATATAAAAATTTTTTTCAATGTTCTTTTATATAAGTTATTCTATTTTTTAGCTTTTAATCTTATAATATTCAGCAAATAGGTACATGCCCATATTGGTTTAGCTTTTACTTCTGCTTGTGCTCTATTATACACTTAGCACACCTCTAATTTAATTACTCCTTACAGTCGGTTCTATATTTTAGATGTTTTATACTTATCCACCTGTAATAAGAATTATTATCCTGGTTTTTGATTTATTATAAACTATGTATTCCTACTCAGATGATAATTTAATTTACTTATAAATTCATTGTGGAATAGTTTTATCAGGACCACCTTATCAATATGCTTAGGAAAGGCCTTATGAACTTTCTCTTATATATTAAAGAACCCCATTTTTAAGGTTTAAGTTTAGTTATCTATCCTTTTCCCTTTATAGTGTTCTAAAATTATTTTCTAAATTTTTAATATATTAAATTGGCTAAGCTATGATACACCTTGTAACCCTAGGTTCTAATTTCCACCCTTAGAACTTATTCTGATCTCTTTTTCCACTTTATCCCCCTTTTATTTGGCAGTCTAAATATGTACTAGCCACCCCTGTCCTTCTTCCTTCTGGTTATCACCTCTTCTTCATCACTCATACTCTTACTAGCAGCTTCGAGACATATCCTTTTATATCAATGAAGCTAGATATATGATCTCAATAAAATACGGTTCAGGGAGTGTATCTGACATTAATTAATCTATCACCATCAACTGGAACTTAACTGTCAACTCCCAATGGATTTAACTCTAAAGGGTTGTAGACTATATGTTTCATAAAATCTTATAGATAAATATAAGTTAACTATCTCACCATTCCTTTTCTTTACCACCACCACCCGCCACTATTTTCCTCTGCTACTCTCTAAATTATTGTAGGCTTTAGATATACATTTTTCCCTAAATTCATTCTGCCACAAACATAGCAAAGGGAAACAATGTAATTATTTTTGTGCTAAGAAAAAAAAAAGGTTTATCCTTTATATTGGAAATCTATATGGTTGTCTGCAACTGAGGAAAGTGCTTTCTTTCAAATTGATGTAATGTTTTCATTGATCGATTAAATGGCGTCACTTGAAATAGCCATAATGCATTGATACCTGGACATCCTTGTTACTTATTTGCTTATATATATATATATACTAGCAGAAATACCCGGCTTTGCCCGGGTTAAAGAGAATAAGGAAATCTAAAAAACGCCGTCTAGACTACGCAACCCTCAACTGTTAGTAGCTACGATACCATATTTCTACATTA
>NC_068986.1:60046459-60051486 GCF_001194135.2 Octopus bimaculoides | reverse complement strand
TAATCTTAAGTACTCTGTCACATACTCTAACTACCTCGATTACCTTATCAACCCATTTCTCTGCTAGAAGTATTCCTACGCCCCCGACTCCGTCAGTGTTCCCTGCCCAGAAAAACTTGTACCTGTGTTCTTTGCCTGTGAGGAACCTCGCAGAACCTCCTCTCCATCTTACTTCTTGGATGCAGCACAGATCTACGCGTCGCCGTTCAAGCATCTCAACAATCTCACCAGACCTACCTTTCAGCGTGCCGACGTTGAGAGTGCCAATCCTGACAGTGTGGGAGGAGTGGGTGTCAGAGGAGTGGGCCCGTGTGACCCTGGGATGGGGGTAAAACACCTCAATACAAAATGATATGTCAAATTCAAATTCAAATATGCTCAAATAAAGGCCAGAAAATGTAAATTAAGATGATGGGTGCAAGTTGCACGAACAGTTCCTTCGGAGATTTCATCTCAGCATTTTCACAAATGGTGCTCAAGAGCTTTGAGACATGTGTGAGAATTAGCACAGGCTTTGCTCTCAAGGATAAACTATATGCCAAAGTCCATCAGATTCAGGTTGGATGAAGTGTGGGGGCCAGATCTCTTTTGACCAGAACACCTTGAAATTCTCTCAATACCATTTTTGGACTTTTTTTTAGCCATATGAGATGTTGCGCCATCTTGCTGGAGAGTTACACTTTCATCCCCCATTGTTGCAATAACCCAAGGGACTACTTTATCCTTTTACATATCCAAATAAACATGTTCGTTGATTTTTACACCCTCTTCAGTGAAGATTAGAAGGGTTGTCATGCCACTTGAGGTCACATCCATCTACACCCTTATGGATGCAGGTTTCTGCCACCAAAAAGATAATGTTTGTTTGAAAGGGATGTCCTCTTTATTTACTGCATATTGTGGATCATTTTGTGGATTGTGGCATGCTTGCACACTGTGTACAGTATTGGTGGCTGCATGCCATCTCTCAGCTTTTGCAGAAGAAGCTTTGCTCTTTGCAGTCTTTTTTTTCTTTGTGGCTTCAGACAAAAGATGTGTTTTCGATATCTTGTATGAGAATAATTGAAGATCATTTTTCAACAAATTATGCATAGTTCCATAGCTTGTACCAGCTTCTGAAGTGAGTTCTCTGATGCTTCTTTTTGGGTTATGCTTGATCTTTTCTTTGGTGTTTTTGATGAGTTTTTGAGTTCTCACTAGTCAAGGTGGAGTAGTTCTCACTCTTGGTAAGCAAGAACCAGTCTCTTTTATTTGTTTGATTACTTTATAAACTCTTAATCTCCTGACAGTGGGTTTCAAAATCTTGAAAATCTCACTTGGCGTTTTCCCTTCCTTGTACAACCCTTCAATTACTTTACTTATTCCACTCATACTAGCTTCAAATACATTAAATTTTAAGTATAACTTAGCTTCAATACTACCTTAAACGTTAAGAGTATTACATTTCTGAAATAAGAAAAGAAATGTTAATTAAATTTAAGTAAAATAAATGTCTATACTTGGGTTGATCACCCTGTATATTTAAATAAGTATGCATAGTATAGTTCACTTGAATGTTATTTACAACGATAGTATTTTCTTCTAAAAACCTAACTTATAATGGTACTTAAAAAATAAAATTATAATAATGGATGAGGATAAAAGAGCTTGAAAACTACATGGTGACTTCATTTTATGCAGACAAGGATAAGGCTGTTTTTGTTATTGAAGAATTTTAGACCTGGTATTTTTAATAGATAAAAAAATATTTTTGAGCACTTGCTTTGGATTTTAAATGTGCAGTATCACCGACTAATCAAAGTGCTTAATGCAATTAGTGTTGGCAATTGCCTAATCAGTTCTTATTGACTATTCAGCAGTCTGGCATGTCTTTACCATCAAGTTGGATGTGTAACTAAAAGCTGAAACACCATATCTTAGGCATAGGGAACAAGACAATTTGTTTCCTCATTTTTCATTCTATTTTTCCACCTAACTCATGATGTCTAAAGGAAAGGGACTGTTATACACAGCTAAATTCAAATTAAGTATGATTAATTATGCAAAAAAAAAAGAACAAAAAAATAAGAAACAAAACATGGAAATAGAGCTGCCAAGAGACATTTTGGTCCTGTAACAACAACAAAAAAATTATTTGTTGTTGTCAAGAAAAAGAAAATAAAAATGATGAAAAGTGGTAAATGTGATTTCTAGTGGGGAAGAAAGCAAAATGCCAATATCTCAAAAATAAAACATACGAATGGGTTATAGACTAAGGAAAGCAAGGACTATCTGTTTCTTTTTTACTCTAGGCAAAAAGCCTGGAATTTTTTTTTTGGGGGGGGGGCAGTCGATTAGATTGATCCCAGTATGCAACTGGTACTTAATTTATTGACCCTGAAAGGATGATAGGCAAACTTGACTTCAGGAGAATTTGAACTCAGAAAATAAAAGCAGATGAAATGCCACTAAGCCTTTTGCCTGGCATGCTAATATTTCTGCCAGCTTGCCGCCATAAGAATTCTCTGTTTCTGTAAAAATAATATTTGAAGCAAAGAGCATTGCATATGATAATAATTTAGAAGATTTTATTGGTCCGTGTATCATGGTGTTATCAGTTTATGAAACACAAAAGCCTAGTTGTGAAAATCAAAACAAAAATTGCTCAAAGAATCCTTGATGACCTTGAGAGGAAAATTTGTTCTTTTCACAAGTTTATTATACCAAAGCACTCATCATTATATCATTGACAGATGTGAATTGCCTGCTACAGCAGTGGCATAAAAGTAAAATCTCTCAACGACAAATAAAATATCAGTGTCCATTCAGGCACTGGTGTCACAAATAGTAAGTGGGCTTATAGAAAAATAATAGTAACAGAAGCAGTATTGATTTTAAAAAATAATTTTGATTTCCAACTTAACACAAAGAATGTATTAGAACACAAAATACTGCATCTGTTACCTTCAGAGGATCTCTCATAAAAACTTGTAGTGAGTAAAAGCACTTATCATTATATTGTTGACGGGCGATAACCATGCACTTAAGTATTTGATAAACCTGGACAAGAAGTAAGCCAGGAATAAAAAAAAAAGCTTAAGATACTGTAGCTGAATATAAAATTTGATATAAGTAATCTAATGATGCTTCATCATAAATTCCTATGTATCAAACAAAACTTGTTTTAAGATTTTTGAAATAGAGATTCATTTTGTTTATTTGTTATTAATACAATGCTAAAAAGATGATCTTTATTTTCTTTCATTATGACTAACTCTATGACATCTGCATTTATTTGAGGGAGACTTAGATTTACTTAAAAGGAAAATGAATTGACAAACAGTTAACAAACTAAAAATTAAAATAATTTTGCCAAAAATAAAACAAAGAACAAATTGGATTATCTAAATAGGCTTAAATTTTACTATAGTCAAACATTTAATCTATTTACCTACTTGCTTTACTTTTGTAAATAATTTTAGTAAATAAAAGAATTTTAACTACTCATGTTACAAAATATTATGGCAGTTATCATTTTATTTTCATATATATTAAAATAATTTAAAATTTATTTACAGTCAAGCTTAGCAACAGTAAAATAATTCAGGTGAAAGATGGTTTATCAATATTGAATGGCTTGGCTTATTTGCATATTTCATTTAACTGGCAACACATTCAAATTTTATTTTAGCGATAATATTTTAAGCTCTCTTCTTTCATCTTAGGTTTCTTGTCCTGTACTTTTTCAGGTTTATTTAATATTTAAGAATATTGTTATCCCTTGCTTGCATTTTTCATTCTAGTATATATATATATATATATATATATAATTAACAGAATGAGATAAAAAAAAATCCAAGGCTATGAAAGATTTTTTATCTCATTCTGTTAATTTTTTATATATACGCATGCTAATATATGACCTACGCTGGACTCATCGTTCACATAATCATCGAACCTGGAGCTTAACTATAGTCTGTCCATAGCACTTACTCAGCATTACCTGACACATTTGGGTCTTCTTGACACCATTACCTCTCATAACCTATATATCATCATCATCATCATCTTCGTTTAACGTCAGCTTTCCATGCTAGCATGGGTTGGACGATTTGACTGCGGACTGGTGAACCAGATGGCTAGACCAGGCTCCAATCTGATTTGGCAGAGTTTCTACAGCTGGATGCCCTTCCAAATGCCAACCACTCCGAGAGTGTAGTGGGTGCTTTTACGTGCCACTGGCATGAAGGCCAGTCAGGCGGTACTGGAAACGGCCATGCTCAAAATGGTGTATTTTACGTGCCACCTGCACAGGTGCCAGTCCAGCGGCACTGGCAATGGTCTCGCTTGAATGTCTTTACACATGCCACCGGCACAAGTGCCAGGAAGGCGATGCTGGGCACAGGTGCCATTACGATTTCACTTTTGCTTTCACTTGCCCTAACAGGTCTTCGCAAGCTGAGTTTCGTGTCCAATGAAGGAGATGACGTTGGCATGGGTACCAGTTGTCGAATTTAGTTCGATTTCGATTTCACTTGCCTCAACAGGTCTTCGCAAGCAGTGTTTAGTGTCCAATGAAGGAAAGGTATGCATAAGTAGGCTGGCTACACCCCTGGCAGAGGCCTTGGATTTAGGTCTTACTTGGCTTGCTGGGTCTTCTCATGCACAGCATATTTCCAAAGGTCTCGGTCAGAAGTCATCACCTTGGTGCGGCCCAATATTCGAAGGTCATGCCTCACCACCTCATCCCAGGTCTTCCTGAGCCTACCTCTTCTACAGGTTCCCTCAACTGCTAGGGTGTGGCACTTTTTCACACAGCTATCCTCATCCATTCTCGCCACATGACCATACCAGCGCAATCATCTCTCTTGCACACCACAACTGATGCTTCTTAGGTTCAACTTTTCTCTCAAGGTACTTACACTCTGTCTAGTATGCACACTGACATTACACATCCAGCGGAGCATACTGGCTTCATTCCTTGTGAGCCTATATATATAATGGAGAAATTATACAAAATGTATAAGTGGATGATGAATAAAGCACCA
>NC_068986.1:60043451-60046359 GCF_001194135.2 Octopus bimaculoides | reverse complement strand
TATATATATATATATATATATAGATATAGATATATATATATACACACATATATGGCAATGAAAGATGAGAATATATTATTAATCACGACAATTGTTTTGACACATCTAACATCAATTCCTCATGGTGGGACACTCAACAACTTTTCTTGCTGGATTGCGTGTTCATTTCTCTTTTTGCTATCTGTGATTTTATTTTTATTTATCTTTATAAACGAAGATATTTCCTCTGTATGGCTGCTTGTCTTTCTACAAAATGGGAAGTTACATTGCAGAACAGTTATTTTAAAGAGTTACATTTATTTATCACCCAATGAGATACATCTGCACTGCCAGATGTTCCTGAACATGAAGAATTAATGCTAGATATGTCAAAACAATTGTCGTGATTAATAATAAATTCTTGTATTTTCCATCTTCTGTCTTTCATTTGCCATTTACATAACTATCAGTGTGAAAGTGACCATGCTTTACCAGTAAGCTACCAGGTGTAAACCATTCATTTTATTATCCATTACATATATACATATAAATATATATACATATATATATACATATATACACATACATTTATGCATATATCTATATCTATCTATATTGTGTGTTTGTGTGTGTGTGTGTCTGTGTTTGTATCCCACCATTGCTTGACAACTGATGTTGCTGTGTTTACGTCCCCATAACTTAGCCATTTGGCAAAGCACACCGATAGAATAAGTACTAGGCTTACAAAGAATAAATCCTGGGGTTGATTTCTTTGACTAAAGGCGGTGCTCCAGCATGGTCGCAGTCAAATGACTGAAACAAACAAGACAATAAAAAGCTACGCCATTTTAATCCCAAGCAATGCCGGGTATCTCTGCTAGTATATATATATATATATATATATATATATATATATATATTGTGTACACTGAGAAGTGGTGCACAGTACCAGATTTTAGACTCCAGTCAAATATAACAAGCTACTCAAAACTGTTGCTAGAGTATTTGCATAGGTGGTGTGTGGACTGGCTAGTTGGTACTTGCATCAAGTTGTAATAATGAAGTCAATATTTTGAAATGTTTTCACTGAGGGAGATGTTATGTAACAGATGCAATTTATATTGTATATTATGCAGACCTAAAGTGTACATATTAAATTATTTTTCAAAATATGACTATTTGGTTTGATATCATTATCACAATTACAAATGCGTGCGTGCGCACGCCCCCCCCCCATCTTATGTCATCATCAGCAGCTGCATTTAACGCTCATGTTCCATGCTTCCATGGTTTGAACAGCTTGACAAAGATCTTATGGGTTGGAGAACTGCAACATTTGCTCCAGTGTTTGCTTTGACATGCTTTCTACAGTTGAATGCCCTTCCTAATGCCAATCACTTTACAGTGTTTACTGGGTGCTTTTTTCTTGCCACTGGCACAATTGATGTCACTATGTGGCTCTCAAGTCAACAACAATAACATGGAGGGCAGATGTTGCTTCTGTATGTTAGATGGCGATTAAGGTATGAGGAAGAGGTTGGAGTAGACTAGGTACTTGCTGTAGAAGAGCTACATCGCTAACTCACATTTAGGAGAGAGAGCGAGAATGAACTGCAATTATCTTTAGAGGTAGACACTTACTAAAACCTTCACCTTTTCTAGGTTTACCTTGAAGCCTCTCGATTTCAGGTTTAGCTTCCATGCCTGGAATTTCTTTTCTCCTATATGTTCAACTATCAGAACTAGATCACTAGCATAGCAATTCCCATGGACAGCCAGTCTTAACCCCTCTTTGGTGGTTTGTAGGACTGAGGAATAGGAGGGAGCTGAGAATTGAGCTTGTAAATATGTATATTGATAAAGAGGACATTTCTACTACCACACACATCTGGACTTAGTAATTTTCTATTATTAAGATGATATACAATGTCTTTTATATATATATTTTAAAAAGTTTTTCTTTTTAAAGATTACTTTTTATAAAACAATTTTTTTGACGTGGACCACAATATATATATATATATATATATATATCATCATCATCATCATCATCGTTTAACGTCCGCCTTCCATGCTAGCATGGGTTGGACGACTTGACTGAGGACCGGTGAAACCGGATGGCAACACCAGGCTCCAGTCTGATTTGGCAGAGTTTCTACAGCTGGATGCCCTTCCTAACGCCATATATATATATATATATATATATATATATGGATAATAACAGCAAATGGAGCAAAACGCATGCCGATGAAAGTTCCTTTAATTCCTACATATATGTTTCGAAGCAAGTGAGGGCCATTTCACAAAAAAAGAAAGGGTTGCTGGAATTATCACTTGTTTCTCATCAGGGAGAACATAATAAAACATTTAGTACCAAGACAAAAACGAAATGATGGGGTAACTTACGAGCTGAGATGTTACATGGTCAGTGACCATTAGAAGGTTTGTTTACATAGAGTTATGACGGGGTCACCGATATTATTCCACGGGCTTTGGGCATAAGAACGCTAGTTTACATAGAAATATAAAGGGAGGGTGTTATTGATGTGAAGCTAAAGGTTGTGGTCAAAGAGTTATTCGGGTGGGTGAGGGGAGATAATTAAAGTGAGTGTTTACATATGTGTCTGCTAGTGTGCAGACACCTATTTACAAACACGTGCGTGTACGTACATACACACATACATATGCGCATACCCATGTGTACATACCCACATACACCCATACACACACACACAAACACACACACACACACACACACACACAGAGAAACCTCCACATGCACATATGTACACACACGCTCACCTATACATACGTGCCTGTATCTATACCTACTTTCCTGTATATGTACAAACATGCAAGTATCCACACCCGCACACTCATACATACGTATACACGCACACACACATGCATGTATATATGCATGTACACC
>NC_068986.1:60035193-60042840 GCF_001194135.2 Octopus bimaculoides | reverse complement strand
CTCACAAACACACGTATGCATGTATGTACCCAAAAACACACACATGTGTTTTGTTTAAGGCTATAAAAAATAATACGATTAATACCACACTGATTTAAAGCGGAGAGCATAAACATGATAAAAGAAATATCATTACCCTGTTATATATCAGTATCCTTATGTTAGCGTTAATCAGTGTAAAACCGAAGTATAGGGTGTTAGCTGAGAAATAATAATAATAATGACAAAACACATGCTCATAAGGAGAAGGTCAGATCTATGGCTAAGCAGTTGGTGATGCAAGGTAGCCTTAGCTGTAATTACTGGGAAGGAAAAAAATAATCAACTATAGAAGGGGAAAAGGCAAGTCGTGGAGGAAGAAGAAGGGGAAAAGCAAGTTGTGGAGGAAGAAGAAGTGGAAATTATTCATAGGATATTGGTTAAAAAAAAAAAATAATAACTATAATAATAAAAAAAAAATTATATATACTGCTTGGAACCTAACCTAGTGGGAATGATGGAGCTAGCTGTAATAAAGGAAGGTATGTTTCTTGAAGTGCTGGCAGCAGTACACCCTCTGAGTGATTTGGTTAACTAGGCGATTCTTGGAGAACAGGATATAAAAAAGTTCTAAGTTACAAAGAGGGCAGAATTCCCTCCCCTTATCATAGGGCACTGAGGTGGCCAGTATAGACCATTCCAAAGAGAATTGCTTATTGCAATCCTTCAGTTCCCAAATAAATTTAATTAGGCCAGTGGTACTAGCTTTATTTCTATCTCTAAACAACGAATAATGATTCGAGATTCTCTTGGATATCTGTGCGACATCAGTGTTGGAAGTTACCTTACATTGATACACTACATTTTTGGTCCTTGAATTCTCACCCAAAAACCTGATTCTATTAGGATTTAATTCCGAGATGCTAATCCTATTATTGTTACAGATATTTATGTGATTCACTATATTGGGCATACTACCTATATCAGCATTTAACTGATTAATGTCGTCATTTGTGTGGGTTAAATTGTTGGAGTAATTATTACTGCTACCGGTTTGAACATTCCTAATATTATGGTTATGATTGGGATGGTCGTCTATAGATGAATCTAAAAATCTGAGATTGTGTGAAGATATTATCTGTAACAAATTTTTGGTGTTCGAGAATCCAAATCTAACCTTATGCGAGTTGATAATTGGGTAATAGTGGGAGCCTTTAGGGAAATTCCTATTCACCGCGTCTCGGAACTGTCGGACCAAATCTGATTTGACTTGCTTTCCAAATGGGAGGATGAGCCAGATATTCTTATTGCTATCAACAGATCTAGGTGTAGTATCAGAGTGGTTAAACATGCAAGGGTTTTTGAATTTATTAAAGCATTTGGGGCCAGTAGGGGCCCTTCTCCTATGCGCGTTAAGAGGGTGACCCACTTTTTCAGTAAAGTGAGAAGGATGGGAAGGAATGGGCCTGGGTTCTACTACGCTAGTAAAGGGGGTATCATGCTGTGTAGGTGGGGAAGGATCACTAGAAGAGTTAATGTACACTACCTTTTCCCTATAGCCGGCCCTTGATAAGGCTGAATTGTAGAAGTCAGCCTCCTTATTAAAGATTTGGGAGTTAGAAGAAAGTTTAGAAAGCCTAATTGAAATATTCCTAACTAAATTACTGGTTATGTGTCTTGGATGGTTACTAAAGGGGCTTCGAAACATATATGTAGGAATTAAAGGAACTTTCATTGACATGCGTTTTGCTCCATTTGTTGTTATTATCCATATATTCTCAAAATGTATCACGTTAACTCGGTATATCAACCTGTAAATCGGCTGGGATATCTTGTTTTTTAGTGTAATTTTGCTACCCCTGGTAACTATTAACGTATTCAAATTATCGAAAGTTTCAATAACTGAGATAATATTAATACACATAAAATAATATACTATATATATATATAATGCAAATAATGAGAAATTGGAGAAAACCTCAGATTAACAAACACATTGATTGGACCACATTTATAGCTTATTCATTAATACAAAGCATGACATAGTAAATAAGTGACATAACATATCTTACGGCCATTTCTGATCAGTTGCCAAAATGCTGTCTACAAATAAATGCGAGAATAAAGTTCTCCATCTTCATTGGGTATTTGAATTAAGGTACAGGGCTTCATCAGAGTAAAAGACAAGAGCATACAATATAAACAAAGGGAAGAAGGAAAAGGAAAGAAAACATGGTATGATAAACTCATGTTTATCCTGTTGTTGCCTGCACTCTGTGTGCATGGTGTGCCTGCACACCAATGCCCAGGGATAATGTAGGTGTAACAGATACCGATAGTATACACGGATATTTTATTCTTTAGTCAGTTATTATAACTGCTAACTCTGTATTTATAAATATATATATATCTAAAATAATGAAGGCAGCTATATGCAATATGAACCAAAAAGGAAAAATTCAATTGTTACTATTTGTGTCTGACGGTACAGGGTAGCACCTACATTGCTAGAAATAAGAGCTAAAACCCTTACAGCTGCAAAGAAGCACATATCTATGCACTGATGGGGGAGATAACTGCCCCATAGTGAACAAGATCTCCATACTAATCTAGTTTCACTTAAAATTAAAGCTCATCAGTGGTGACTGCTCCACTGTTGGATGGTTTGGCTAAAACGCAACTGTCAGTATATAGTATTTACCATATGAACCAATATTGTATCTATTCAATGTTAGCTAAAATACCTTAATTTTAATGTTATTCTCTTCTCTCTCTGTTTCAATTTCCATCTTTTTTCATCTTTGTTTATATACATTTAATACATATATATCATCATCATCATCGTCATTTAACATCCGCTTTCCATGCTAGCATGGGTTAGACGAGTTGACAAAAAATACACCATTTCGAGCGTGGCTGTAGCCAGTACCCGCCTGACTGGCCCTCATGCCGGTGGCATGTAAAATCACCCACTACACTCTCGGAGTGGTTGGAGTTATATATATATTCTTTTTCTCATGAAAATTCTAATTGTGGCTTTAGCTTTTACCCCTTTGTCAGTATGTCCCAATAATTTATCAAATTAGCTGTTTAGAACTTTTACACTATCAATTATTTGTCCCTTACTATCTCTGTGATGCCTTAGTGTGAAGGAATTTTATTGCTAGTCCTTTCTGCATTCCTTTTTGGGTGACCTACCCTTTAACTAATACTTTCATTGGTCCTTTGATTTTGTTTTTGTCTCTTTTCATCTTGCCATTGATGCTGTGGTTAGTTTGATGATTCATTTGATCATTTCCATGTGACAATGTAAACAACTTATAGCTATTAGGACCTGAAGATTAGCAAAGCTAGTTCTGTGTATGTTACAACTTATGTAACAAGTATTGCTTTGCTACAAAATGATCATAATCTGCTTTACCTCTTCCATTCCTTACTTTCTCAGGTATTGACTGAATTTGGCTTGGTAGATTCTTATGGCACCATGTACTTGTTCTTGTGAAGTTCTAAATGTATAATTCTTACCTGTATTCACCTAATGAAAGCGTTTTTTAATTTTTTTTTTTTTTTGCATGATTTAATACTTTTGTTCATCAGTAAAAAACATGCCTGAAACAGCTGTGATGAACTACAATCCATATGTGAATATATATAGCTTTAGCTTCAAGATACATCTTGTGGATGGATGCTCTGGGATGCATCATTAGTGACGTTACTGGAGTCACAGGTGGTTTCAGTTCTTTCAGTTGACCCAGCCAATGCTTGATCAATTCCCAGTTTGTACATCAACAGCAACAAATCACTCTTTATCCATATACATATTTACACACACACACACACACACACACACACACACACACATGACAACTATATCCATGAACATGTATGTTGCATATATATATATGTATGTGTACATACATGTATACGTCCTTATGTGTGTGTGTGCATGTGCACAGATACATACAGACACACACACATACACACACTCATATACATGTGTTTTTCTGTGTGTGTACGTGTGCATGTGTGTGTGTATGTGTGAAGGCACATAGCTCAGTGGTTGAGGTGTTGCGCTCACGATTGCTAGATTGTGATTTCAATTCCTAGACCAGGTGGTGCGTTGTGTTCCTAAGCAAAACACTTCATCTCATTACTCTGTAATCACTTTGACACCTGATGCATAGTACACAGTGCACCTGTTCAGGCAATGACAATTTGATGGAGAGAGTGAGCTAATGTGCAGCATGGACATTTGTCACTGTAAACAAATAATTTGTGCAGGTCATTTGGCAAAAAGCTGAATGCGCATTCTTCGTCTTCAATGGGAGAGTCCATCATATACACACACACACACACACACACACACACACACACACACACACACACACACACACACACACACACACACACACACATATATAAGGTAAGCAGAGTTAACGGTTGTAGTAACAGACTAAAGGATAAAAATATCCTTATTTACTATCGGTATCAGTTACCTGTGCTAAACCCTGGGCATGGGTATGCAGGCACATTATGCTTGTAGGGTATAGGTAACAACAGAAGAAACAAAAGTTTATCAGGAAACAAATATAATTAATCAGAAAATGGAGAAAACTTTTGATCAACAAACAAACAAATTGGATCACATCTGTAGGTTATTTTTTAATACAAAACATGACATAACATTTCTTATGGCCGTTTCCGCTTACAATACCAGTCGGTGCTTATGAAAGAATTTCGAAAATAATATTCGCCATCTTCATAGAACATTCGATTTAGTACATGGAGCATCATCAAAGTGAATACAAATGCATAAAATAAAATAAACGAAGGGAATTGGAAAGAACAGGGCCTTGAGAAGAGGTCAGAAGGCTCAAAGCCCCTTGCCGGAAGATGGTATGATTTTAATATATTGAGCGTTTCTGGCCTCTTCTCGAGGCCCTGTTCTTTCCTATTCCCTCTTCCCTTCGTTTATTTTATTTTACGCATTTGTATTCACTAGATCGAATGTGCTATGAAGATGACGAATATTATTTTTGAAATTCTTTCATAAGCACCGACTGGTATTGGAAGCAGAAATGGCTGTAAGAAATGTTATGTCATAGAAATGTTGTTTTGTATTAAAAAATAATCTACAGATGCAGTCCAATTTGTTTGTTGATGAAAATTTTTCTCCATTTCCTGATTATCTGAACTTATATTTCACCTTGTTTAAAGTGGAACTCTGAACACTCCAAAAGGTGGGGGTAAGTACCACAGTTAGGTTGACCACATTTTTTCACTTTTGGTTCTGTTGTTAATGGATATAGTCTTGCACTGGTTAATACTTTTTTCAATGATTTAGGTTGCATTTTGCTTTTGATAATTTTATGTGAGCCTAAAATTTTGTTCATTGTTTTATCTCTTGTTGAGGATGGGTAGATTTTGGATGATAATGTTAAAGGCTTCGCTGTTTCTAGGGTTATGAGTGGAGATGTATGGGAGTATTTTTAAGTCTGGTTTAATATTTCGGTTGACTTCCATTAATGTTCATATATCTATTTCCTTAGCTCGTTTAATTCCATCATTTATTAATGATATCGGGTAATGTCTTTTGATTAGTATTGATCTGAGTTCAAGGAGTCTTCATTCATGAGTATAAGTGTCTGAAACTATGGTACAGATTCTTTTTGCTAGATTATAAGGTATATTAATTTTTATGTGTTTGGGGTGGCATGAGTTGAATAATAGGTATTGTTTAGAATCTGTGGGTTTATAGAAGATGTCTGTTTCGATGTGGTTATTGACTATTTAATTAGGATGTCAAGAAAAGGGAGTTGTTTACTGCTATGTTCCATGGTGAATTGTATATTGCTATTAATATTGTTAAGCATTATTTTGAAATCGAGGAGTTTGTCCATGCTGTCTTTCCTAAGTATAAAGCAATCATCCAGCTACCTCTTCCAGCTCTCCTTTAAATAGCAATGAAAAGAGGTGCCATATTTTTGTAGTGATGATTGATATATTTTAAGTTCTAGGTAACCTATTACAAGGTTCGCAATCATTGGAGCAGCTTGGGTTCCCATTGCAATTCCACATTTTTGTCGATAGTAAACTGTATTGAACATGAAATAGTTGTTCAGTAGGATGAATTTGAGTGCTGCGATTATGAATCTGTGGTTGATGCGTCTTGGGATCTCTTCTGGGTATTTTTCTAGCCAGAAGGTTATTACTTCTATACCATAATCGTGTGGGATATTGGTGTACAAATTCACCACATCAAATGATACTAACAGGGTTCCTTCATTTATTGTCTTCGGGAGGTGGTTAAGCATGTTTAAGTCATCCCTGATGAAGCTTTTCACATATTTTAGAAATGGTTTGAGTAAGATGTCGAGGAAGTTGCTCAAACGGTGGGTTTCACAAGCAGAGCCAGCAATGATGGGTCTCAGTTTGAGGTCAGTAGGGGGAGGAACATTAATGCATAGGCTTGGTGAAACTTTGCAAGCTTTACAAATATGTGGATTTTTGTGTATTATCTACACACACACCAAGTTATTAGTCTCGCAATGCCTACATAAATATATATATAGGCATATGAGTGGCTGTATGGTAAGTAGCTTGCTTACAAACCACATGGTTCTGGGTTCAGTCCCACTGCGTGGCACCTTGGGCAAGTGTTTTCTACTATAGCCTCAGGCCGACCAAAGCCTTGTGATTGGATTTGGTAGACAGAAACTGAAAGAAGCCCTTTGTATATATGTATATATATATGTATGTGTGTGTATATGTTTGTGTGTCTGTGTTTGTCCCCCCAACATCGCTTGACAACCGATGCTGGTGTGTTTATGTCCCCGTAACGTAGCGGTTCGGCAAAAGAGACCAATAGAATAAGTACTAGGCTTCCAAAGAATAAGTCCTGGGGTCGATTTGCTTGACTAAAGGTGGTGCTTCAGCATGGCCACAGTCAAATGACTGAAACAAGTAAAAGAGTAAAAGATATATATATATATATATATATATTACTAGATTCATAGAAACACAGTTATGTGTGTATAGTTTCAACCCTTTTGAACCTCCCCACAAGATATTTTTCTTTTCTCTTGTCATTTGTTTTTAATATTTACCTCCTTATATATTTATTTATTACTTCATAAATTTATGTATTTCCTTTACAAATTTATACTATATTATCTCCTCCTTCTACACTTCATCTTTAATGTAGGAAGAATGCGTAGAGACACTGCAATAACATTTTTGTATCAGATGTGTATTCCATACTGATTAACCTGTCTCTCTTTGTCTCTGTCTTTGTCCGTCTGTCTCTCTCTCTCTCTCTTTCTCCTCTCTCTTTCTCTCTCTCTCTCTTTCTCTCGCTCTCTCTCTCTCTCTCTCGCTCTCTCTATCTCTCTCTCCCTCTCTCTATCTCTCTCTCCCTCTCTCTCTCTCTCTCTCTCTCTCTCTCACTGATGCAACTATGTCATTGTCACATGATGTAAAAACCAAACTCCTTGTTATACTTCACTGAACTTGCAATAACCACATTCATAGCTCTAAAATTCCACTCTCCCTCTTGTCTGCCTGAAATTTTATTATAACTAACCTACTGATTAAGCTAGCTGCACTGTACTGCTCTGAACTACTATGTTTTGCATTGTGGCTTTGTCTCTTGTAACTTATGATAAAATC
>NC_068986.1:60031448-60035104 GCF_001194135.2 Octopus bimaculoides | reverse complement strand
GTGTGTGTTAAGTGAATATGTGAGCAATTAGTGAGTATCAGTGCTGTGTTTGTTTGTACATTGTCAGTGTGTTAAAATCCCCATTTGTGTATATGATTTTATATATATATATATATATATATATATATATATATATATTAACAAGAGTGTGTGGATATGTATGGAATTAAATCTATGTGTGTGTATGTACTTCTCTCTCTCATAAATGCACATGTATGTGTGTGTGTAAACATATATTAGTGTGCATGTATGTGTGTATATATATATACATATATGTGTAAATATGTGTATATATAAACAGATGTAAATGTCATGTATCATCATCATCATCTTATGTCTTGATTTTCATTGTTGACAAAAGTGAGAAGAGATATGATGTATTTGGGTGGGCTGAAGGAGTGGAGTAGGGAGTTAAAACAGGTGCAATGCATGAGGAGAGATAATTTGGTGGTTTTGAGAGGGGGGGGTGGCCACCGTAGCATGTGGGTGTGAAAAACAATATTAATGGATGAAGAATGACTAAGTGAGATGGTTCTGAGTAGCCTCAAACAGGCTATATTGGTATTAAGAGGCAGTATAAAAAAACAAGGCCACATATTACCTGTAGGAAGGTATATTAAGGTGAAGTGGATGATTGAAGAAGCAATTTAAAGCTAGGAAGAAGTAATTCAAACTTAACTTGACATCATTTTTGTTTTCTATATATATAAAATCAAATATTTAAAAGGATTTATAGAGATAACTCTTGTACATATATTTCCATTAAAGGTATTTAAAAAAATATTTAACAATATATACTTGAAAAAAATAAATATCATCTCATTGGCATTTGACGAAAGTACTCAGTACATGATGTAGAGTTTATATTTATTAGTACCATTGGTAAATTGTTCCATTAATAGACACTGGAGGGAATCACTACCTGTTATCTCTCTCTCTCTCTACTGCTGTCTTTCTCTCTCATTTTTTTTCTCTCTATCTGTTTCCTTTTTTCTCCCTGTCACTCACACACACACGCGCACACACATACACACACATGTTGCTAGGTGGTTGGTCAGATGATGACACAGCAGATAAATGTGGATGGGAAGGCAGTTCCAGAGTGGCACTGTTGTGAGGAAAAATGACAAGTTACATTCTTTTAAGTTCTGAGTTTCAGTTTCATCCAAGTCAGTTTTCCTTTCTTGCTTTTGAATTCAACAAAAACTACTAAACTGTTGGAGATTGATGTAATACACTAAAAACCCTTGAAAGCACTGCCCCAGCATGGCCGAAACCCAATGCTGAAAATGATGAAAGAGTAAATAGAAAGCCAATAATTTTTGCAGTGGCAATGGCAATGGTTTTGTAGTACATAGTTATTTTTTTTTCAGCTGGGTTCTTTTAGTGTTTAAATTGTTGTATTCATGGAATTGGGGATATTTGTCTGGTTTTACTATTTTTCATTCAGAAAGGTGACAAGTATTGCTAAATAATGGATTTCCTCTGGTAGACAGAGATCATTATTTTCATGTTAGAAACTAGTTAGGATAAATACATCTTAAATTTATTGCTGGTACTGTTATTATGTCTTCATTCTCTCACTTTTCTCTCTGTCTTTTATCTGTGTATTTTCCCTTCACTTTTACACATTATTCCTTCCTTCCCTACTTATCCATTTTTTTTTCTCTGAGTGGTATGCATGTTAGAAACTTCACCACCACCAGCATCATCATCTAATGTCTATGTTCCATACTAGCATGGGTTGGATGATTTGACAGGAAGCAGTAAATCCAAGGACTGCATCAAGCTCCAGTGTCTGCTTTGGCATAGTTTTCACAGTTGGATGCCCTTCCTAACACCAATCACTTTACAGCATAGACCATATGCTTTTCTTATGCTACTTGCACTATTGAAATCACTGTGATGTTCACAAGACTATGAGCCCTTGGATGGAGGGGGCAGGGTCAAATTTACGCTAGAGAAGAAAGGGGTTGAACTAGGGGGGGGGGTTAGATTCCTAAAGAAAGGGAGGAGGGAAGCAAGACATAGATAATAGTGATAAGGTGCCCAGGTAGCCTCACAAGGCACAATCTGATTACAAGTGAGTGAGGGTGGGGAGTTAGTAAAATTGTATGGGAAGGTGAATGGGGTGCAGGATTCAGCCTGCCAGAATGGGTAGGCTGGAAGAGAGGATGTGACGAGCTATGTGCTGGGGAGGTATATCTTTTATCTTTAACTTGCTTCAGTCATTAGACTGCAACCACACAGGGAGGTCACTGTCTTGGAGAACTCAAGTTGAACACATCATTATTATTCATATTATTTAGTAGCATTTACTACTTTAATGCTGTTTATTTCCTGTTTGTGTGTGTTATTGTAAGTGAATTTGTGTGTGTGTGTGTGTGTGAGTACATGTTAGCTGTGTGTTTGTGCATAAAGGAAAAATAAGCTACATTGTTAAACTAACAGAAAGGGATTAACTGGAGATATCTGTAGATAATATAAAATGGCATATACAGCAAGCTAGCTTGTGTGCTATGTATGTACTAAATAAACCGAATGAATGGCTAAATTTAGTAAGAGAGACACTGGTGTTATTACAAATGTATTGAAATAGTTAACCAATTCTTTTTTCTAATTTTTCATCTTTTGAACCTTTTGTAATAACAAAATTATACAAAAGCAATAATTAAACATTCAAATACTTGCTAATGGTTTGCTGGTAGCATGTGAAAAGTCTACCAATTAGTTAGTAGTACATGGAAGATCTACTTATTAACTTATATTATGGAGGAGATTACCAATTAGCTGCTGGTATTATGTGGAAGATTTACTAATTTGCTAGTACAATTAGTATTTGCCTATTGGGATGACCCAATAGACAAATTTTTCAAGACACTCAAGCATTAATGTAGACTTTCAGAAACCTGATATACAATTATATAGCCATATATGTATCATACTTAATGCATACACACTCTTATGGATGCACTATGTTAAAAAGCTCAATAAATATCCAAGAGAGATGAAAATTCATTTCAGCAGTGGCCAGGCAGAACACCAGATGCATTTCAGCCTTCTGGGTCTTTTCAGTGGCATTTGCTCACAGCAAGTCACATTCTCAGACAAGAATTTGTCACCTCTGATATAGGAAAGAGTGATTAAAACATTCATTGAATTTGCAAATAGCCACTTGAATGAATAAATACTCAATATGGACAATTGAGACATACAACATCAATGAATGTTTTATTCACTTCCTCCTATATCAGAAGTGATCAATTCTTGTCTGAAAATGTGGTTGGCTGTGAGTACTAGGAGAAATTTTAATCTCTCTGATATTTAGTTTTTAGCATAGCACATCCAAAAGAGATATTGTCTCAGAATAAATACCACTGTAACTGGCCTATCAACAGTGTGTATACATTAGATAAGATTTCATAGATGGCTATTTTGATTTAATACTGCCTCAAATGCATATACCAGATTTTAAAATTATATTTTTTGAAAATTCATAGCCCGCCTATATTTCACCACAACATAACATTTAAGAACCACTTGTGTAGAAGGGACCAAACTAAATTCAATTAGCCCCCTGTTCCACTATAATATTTCTACCATTCTGTTTTCTATTATATTGCTATACATTTGTTATGTTTAGTTAAAAGTTCATG
>NC_068986.1:60028874-60031420 GCF_001194135.2 Octopus bimaculoides | reverse complement strand
CAGACAGACAGACAAATCCGATAGGATTTGAACTCTGAGCAAAAAGGGCAAAACTTAAATTCTAATTTTCATGGGTTAGTGAAGGGAGAGAGGAAAGCACCTATGATTTTTATGAAGGGCCTCTGAGGTTGTTGGGAGAATAAAAGGAAGAGATCATGGCTTATAGGTTATTGTAGTACATCAAGATATTATCCTCAGACAAGGTACATGTAACAAAGTGGACTCTACTAAACCTAACTGAGGGTTTTATGAGTTTAATGTATTTAGTCCAACATACTTCCTTTTATGTCCTTCTATCTAAATTAAATTATATGATACAGTAGCTGCATAAATAAGTTCAATAAAAACTTATTGTCTTTAAAATAGTAGTTGTTTTTAAGTTTTAACTCAGTATTTCTCAATCACAATTCATGGATTTCCAGTACTGCTTTTGTTGACTCCTGGAGGTTGACAAAAATAATACTGAGCACTCATCAAATGGATTCAAAATTTACTGAGTAAACAGACTTTTCAAAGGCTTAGAGTATAGGGGAAATTCAGTTAATTAAAAGGGAATTTTGGTAGCAAAATGGTTGAAAATTCCTTAACTGTAAGTCAATATAAACAATCATTAAATGTAGGATAGACAGTTTTAGGAAAGCTAATCAATTCCATTTGACTGTCTACTGTGCCTAATTGCCTGCTCATACAGTTGTTATTGGGGATTTTTTTTCTAGCAACAAAAATCAGAAAATCATAAAATATTGTCCTTCACTTTTCAAAGTGAAGTAATACAGTTGTAACAATAATTTCAATCTATAATTCACATCTTCTTCATTCTCTATTTATCATTAGATTTTAGTTTATAGAAATTGTTGCAATCCACTAGTTTTAATGTTGTTCAGAGTGAAAATATATTGTTCTGAATCATACACTGGCTATTAATTCTTCAGTGGCTTCTGTCTCTGGACAGATCAATTCCATTTCTGTTCTGACTTGAAGTAACTCTTTACAATCCTTAGTAGATTTTGTTAATCATATAGTTAGGACCTAACAATATGTGCAATCCTTCTTTATTAAAACCATGTTACACAGGTAATTTGTGCCTGTCCACAACTTTACTAAAATGCATATGAAATGTAAACTGCATTAGTTGCATATTTCTCTTGAATTTGAAAGTAATTATTGGATGGATAGATAGACTTTTATAAAATGATCCTTAATTAGGTCATAGTTTCTATTTTTCTTCTTTTAAATTCAAGAACTGCTGCTACTTTTCTAAACTCACTGGCTTTGTCACTGCACCTGTCTTTCCACTTCCTGTCATCAACACATTATTGTTTTTCACAAAACTATAAATTAAATGACATAAATCAACAATAACTCTTCATTCCTTATTCCTTTCATATTTTAATTATTTGTAAAATCCATTACTTCATCTTTTCAAATTAGACATTGATTTCTCCAACACTATCCAACTTTTATATAGTTTTAATTTCTGGTGTACATTTTACTTTCAACTGGCACACCAACAGATAAGTCTCTTTGCAGTTGCTTGATCTATTAGAATTAGTGACCAAATCTCTTGCATATTACTAGCATCTACTTTCTAAATTGACGAAACCCATTCCTTTGCTTGGAATGGGTCACAGCCAACCTACAATAGCCTACAATCTTATGTTTCCTCACCTAGGATCAACCATCCCTTTGACGATCAACAAATGAAAAAAAACCTCAACATTATTTCACTTTTATATACATGCACATGACTGTGCACACATATAAAAATGCTTTTATTACAGATCCAGTAGGTATGATAAGACTGCTTTGCTGAGAAGGTCTAATGAGGCCAAAACATATCCAGAATTGCCACAGTTCAGAGGCACCCCCCTCCCTCTCCCACTGCATACTGATTTTACAATTTTGATTAATTAAGATTTTGGTGTCAATCCTTGTCTAGGGCAATTTTAAGCATTGGCTCAGTGTTTACACCTACTCAGTGCAGGAGGTCTTAAGAATAAAAGTTTTTTTGCTTGCCACATTTAGTATGTTAGTGCTTACTTTAATTAAACATTTTCTGATTGATCAAGGAGTCATCCTCTGTAAAAGAGAAAAATGAAACAAAACACAAGATTTGAAGTCATCTAGCGCAATAAAAATACCAACACTTGTGGCTGCCTTATTCAGAAAATCTCAACCAGCTTATTGTATTTTATTTTTTAATATTTAATTTTAAAAGGGCAAGTTATTTAATCGTAAACATGAAACTGTTTTGTAATGAATTCTACTGATTAATCAAACAGGGTTTTGACTAAGGAAAGGAAGTTGAGAATATCTGAATTGAAAAGCTTGTTGGATACATTTTGGTGAAAAGCATGAAAATGAAAATAAAAATTTAGGACAAAGGAAATCTTATTTGAAAAATGAATTTGTGTTCCAGAGATAAATATCTATTTAGCAAATGTAATATAAGGAATTTAATGAGAATCAAGCTATAACTTTCAATATTACAAGGTATTATTAAATATCTCCCTATTATAAACATTGACTTCTGTTAATATATATAT
>NC_068986.1:60014947-60028864 GCF_001194135.2 Octopus bimaculoides | reverse complement strand
ATATATATGTGTGTGTGTGTGTGTGTGTGTATGTATGCATGTATGTATGTTTTTTATTTACTTAAGGTAAAAACCTGAAAATATTCATGTACAAAATTTAATATTAATATTGATTATTTTGCTGTGATAATATAGTTGATACAGAAGCATTTTTAATATATTTCTGGATAAATATTGTTATTGACAGAAAAACCTACCTTAAATTTACTGAGATGAGCCCATTGTCTGAATTCTTTAATTTCGTCATATTTAATAATTCTTTCTTCTTCATGCCAATCTTGTCTTCTCACTTCACAAATACAGGAGACATGTCAAAAGTAATTTTTAGAACTGTACTCTAACATTATGCAGATTAATTTCATTTCTCACCATGCAACATATAACAGTGAATGCTGTGTATGTCTTCCTGTGGAAATTATTTGACCCAAGTCAGTGGAAATATACATGGACAGGTTCATATAAAAAGCAGAAAAATGCTTCTTGTAAATGAGCCAGCACTTTTGATTCTGAAATTGTGTTCAGTTGATCATCTAGTCATGTTTATTACATGTATTACTGTGGCATGTTCTCTCTAATCTGTTTGGTCCACCAAGCAGGTAGGTCTTCTCAAGTGCATTCAGAGTCCTCACATTGTTGCTTTATGTAGGTTTGATATGGTCTACCAATATATGCATATCCATATCCATTGCTGATGATCTCATCCTTTGATTTTCAGCAATGTCCAGTGAATTTTGTTCTTCTTTCTCAGATGACATGTGAAAAATTACCATAGAGAAGTTCTTATGTTGGATGTTGTCTCCAGGAAATGTCCAGAGCAGGTCGAAGCATTCATATATAAGTTCTGTTAATTTTCTTTTCAAGATACTTTGTTAGAGTCTATGTTGCACATCCATATAACAACTGACTACAAAACACCTGAAAGAAATTACCTTTCAAATTTAATGGAGGCTTAGATTTCCAGACCTTTGATAATTTATTTAAAGCTGCCCTAGCTTTGCTAATTCAGACATGAATATCACTTGCAGACAGATCTTCCATTGGGATTTTACTTTCAAAGTATGTGAATTCATCAACGTTTTTCAAGGATTTTTCAGATGAGGAGTTAATGTTGCTGCTCTGGCTGTACATCATATATTCTATCTTGTCTGAGTTGATGTAGAGACCAACATCTTTAGCAGCACTTTCAAGATTGTGCAAACTTCATCTGCTAGTAGTGCCAATCATCAGTATAGTCAGCATCTGTGATGGTCACATTTGGAAAATGTCTACTTTTGGTTGGTTGAAGAACGAATCCTTTGTCCTTCATCTCATTGACAGAGGTGCCTAGGACATAACCTAGACATAATGAATGGATAGGGTGTCAAGGTGTCACTCCGTGGGACATCCACCACTATGTCAAAGAACTAACTCTGTGTTGCCATCTGGAGAATGAACTATGGATTGAATATTTCTATACAACATCATGATGTTGTATAGACTCCTTTGAGATATTGTAAGCAAGCAGTATTTCTTCCATATTTCCTCTGTGTATCAAGACAAAGGCCCTAGAAAAGTCAGCAAACAAGAAGACTGCTTTCAGGTTCCTTGCACATACTCCTTCAATAACTCTTAGGGTTGTAAGAATCTGGGAAAATGTTAATCTATTTCTTCAAAAGCCATTCTGATTTTTCCTCAAAATTTTTTCAATCTCCAGTTGGATACAAGTGAGTAGCATGGATTTGTAAACTTTGGCAGATATGGCAGTGAGAGTAATATCCCTGGAGTTTTGGGACACCGAGATCTCCCCTTGGAAACAGGAGGATGCAGCCTTTACTCCATTTCTCTACATGGTTTGATAGTATAACAGAGTTGAAGAAGTATGTCATTAAATTCCCGTTTTCCAAACTTCAGGTGGGATTTGTCCAAACCAGCTGCTTTTCTATTCTTCAATGATCTTATGACTGCTTCCAGTTCACCCACAGAAAACTCCCCAATTGTATGTTGAGTTGATTGTGAATGATCTTTTTAATTTCAGGTGGTTTACCAAGTAAGTTTTTAAAGCGATCTCTCCACAGTTTGAGTTGCTCAACTTCATTTGCTGCTTTCAGTTTGGATTTTGAGGCGCTCTTTCTTCCGCTTACTTCCTTTACAATTTTCCACACCATAGATAATTGTTTATTGTCAATACAAACTTTGACGTTGTCAATTTGCTTTTGTACATAAAGCTCTTGCACTTTTTGATATTCCAAAGCTAAATCCTTCTGTACTTTAGTGAACTGTTTTAGGTTTGATCTTGTAGGGTTTGTTGTTTTTAGTTTAGAAATCTTTCGGAGTATTTCTTGCTTTTCAATAACAGCTGCAGTTTCCCAGGGAACTTTATGTTTAACTTTTGGTTACCGAGAGATGCATTCATCTTCTGCTTGTTTGTGTGCAGTTAAAAAATTTCATGTTTATCATTGAGAGTGGTAGTTTCAGAAGTATTTTGCAGGGCTTCACACTGGCTTCTTGATGTAATTGCAAATTGATCACATATTTCAGGATCTGTTAGAGATGACCAGTCATAGCATTTATATTTGGTTTCTGGCTTTTTGTTTGATCTTAGACTGAGGCGAATTTTAGCTGATGCTATCTGTGGTCAGAGGAAATGTCAAACATATCAAATGCCATGCAGTACATGGCACTGCTTGTCCATTTTTTGCTAATGAATATGTAGTCTAATTGTGCTTTTATACCGTTTGGGTATGTGAATATCCACCACTTACCAACTCATTTTTGATATCTTGTTAAGACAGATAAGATTATTTTCAGATATGAATTCATGCAGATATTCTCCATTCTGATTGGTTGCTTCAAGGAAGCTGTATTTCTATTCAGCTTTGCAAGATGAGCATTCATATTACCTGCTATTAGCAAGACATTAGGACAAGGAATTTGTCTTACTAGATACTGACAACCTCTGCTTCATAAGAGACATTTGTTGAACATTAGCAAGATATAAGTGGTGTGTGAGTTTCTGTTAAACGTTGCTGTAATAATTTGAGGATAGATCTTTTCAATTTGAGTGAGCAGAGAGCATGGAGACTGAGTAGCATTCCTACACCTCCAAGTGTAGAGTTATTAGGGCCTTTCCATATTAAAGAAGAGATAAAGGTCCACCCATTTCCTGCATTGTGATATTTTAGTTCAAGATTGCTGTGAAGAAAATGGTGTACTTGTATACAAACCATGCTAATATTTTGCTTGACAGCAGATGTGGTGAGTTCAGTTGAAGTGGAATGTAAAATGTTCATCATATGCATTAATCATGGATATATTGGATAAAGTTTGAAACTTTGATTTAACAGCTGAAGATGCCTAATCCATTTATTTATAGACAGGGCTTTCTGACTTTGGGTGAATGTCCCTGCTCAGTATGTAGGAAAGATAGAGACAGGAATTCCATTTGGTGTATTCAGTGCAAGCTATGGATACACAAAAAGGGGAAATGGAATCACAAGAAAGTAATAGCGAAAGTAGTGTTTGTGTGTGAAAGATGCACAAGAACCATAAAGTGTACAGATACAATGATAATTGATTTTCTCAAATGGTCATTGATGCATATGGATGAGGACAGTTGCATAAAGAGGTACCAATTACTTAAAGTGGAAGGAACTTATGGAAGAGAATAACACAGGAAGATATGGGATGAAGTATTGAAGGCTAATCTCAAGATGCTGAACCTTACAGAGAAGATGACAAAGGACTGAGATGTCTGGATCTTTGCTGTACTCAAGAAGACCTGCCCACCACAGCAGAATTGATATCCTAAAACCACATTGGTTAATGCTTGTATGTGCAGAGCTCTGACTCCACTTTCATTCTCACTGCCCTGTCAAACATTTTTCTCATATTTCATCATCTAACACTCCTCACTTCTCTATCTATGATATTATTCAGTTTGGCACAGTCCCCTGGCTTGCTAGCATGGAAAGCGGATGTTAAATGATGATGTTGATGACAATGATGATATATATGTGTGTGTGTGTGTGTGTATGCGTGTGTATATAGAGAGAGAGAAAGAGAGAAAGAGAGAAAGAGAAAGAAAGAGATTTGTAGTACTTACGAGGTACGTGTGTGTGTGTATAGTGAGAAAGAGAGTGCTTATATCTAAATATATTGCTTATAATATCTGTAGATAATGCTTGCAAAGTTTCACTTACAGTGCTTGTAATGTCTATGTATAATTTTTGCAATGTTTTGTGTTATTTGTTTGTGTGCGTGTGTGTGTGTGCACTTGCATGTGTGAATGTGTGTCTGTGTGTGTGCACATGCATGTGTGAGTGTGTGTTTGTGTGTGTGTGTGTGTGTGTGTGTGTGTGTGTGCGTGCACACAGGAACATAGGTGCACACTCTGTATTTTAACTAATTCAAAGAGACATTCTTTCTTTTTTCAAATGTGCTTCATTAATGGAATTCATATACAATGAATGTTATATATACAATAAATCTTTAAAAACTTTTAGACTCCTGATATAAGACAGATCACTGCTCACTCCACCACCATCCCATTCTCTCTCTGTCTCTCTCTCACACACAGAAAGAAAAAGTGATAGATAGATTGAGAGAGAGAAAGAGAGAGAGATGTACATAAATCAATATTGGTTTAAAAAATAATTCTGGAGGAATTCATTTGGATTATTGCTGTGTAATAGTTTGTGTGTGCATATGTGCAAGTTAGCATATACAATACAGAAATTAATATCTAATACTGTAAATAAATATTGTAAGCATATACGTAAATGTACTCACACACACATACTATGATATTCTTGCACATGTGTATAAACATATTCTGTTGCAAATCTAAGCAACAGAGCTTTCTTTCTATTGATATATTTAAGTGTATCTTCTGACCATGAGACATATTTGTCTTTACTTTAACTGTTTTTGGCACATGCCGGTACCACCCACTTCTTTTTTTCTCTCTCTGTGAATTTTATTTTTTTAATTCCAGCACTAACATGGTAGTTTTTATGTTTTATGGTAAGACAAGTTCCAACCATATCATGTCTATCATGATTAGAACTCTTTTGCTACAATGCTGATTGTAAATACTAGGTGGTCTTTGACCTCCTTCTTCCTTGGTGTGTTATTTTCTTTGTTTCTTTTATTTATTTTTTTCTTTTGTTTGTTTAATTTATTTATATATTTATATGGTATATGCAAAAGCAGCAATATCTATTTCCAGATTTATCTTTCTATGATTCTGATTCAAGAATAGTGTATACTACTAAATTGGTTTCCCCATTACATTTTTGGTTGAAGAAATATATATTAAATATTTTTGTGGTACTGATGGTGATAGTTGAGAAAGTAGGAGTTGGCATATTTAATAATGAGTAAATGAAATTAAAGAATCTACAATGATTTGAAACTGACTGGAAGAATTAAGTTGCCTGATCTTTTATTTTGTTTCAGTCATGCTAGGGCATCACCTTGAAGAATTTTAGTCGAATGAATCGACCCCACTATTTATTATTTTTGTAGAGCCTGATACTTATTCTCTCAGTCTCTTTTGCTGGACCACTAAGTTACAGGGATGTAAACACACCAACACCAGTTGTCAAATGATGGCAGGAGACAGACACAGACATAAATATACACGTACATGCACGCACACACACACACACACATAATGGGCTTCTATCAAATCCACTCACAAAGCTTTGGTTGATCTGAGGCTATTGTAGAAGACAGTTGCCCAAGGTTCTACACAGTGGAACTATTGACATGTGGTGGCCTTTATTATTTTCTGTTATCTAAAGCATGCTTCATTTTCAGAGTTGGATTTGTTTTTATCAAACAAGTGGCAAATCATTAGAATTGTTAGTGTCAGTCAAAATGCCTTGCAGTAATGTTCTTAGTTCAAATCATGCTGAGGTTACCTTTTTCATTTTTTTCAGGATCAATATTAGTGAAATTATTAGTGCTGAACAAAATACCTTGTAGTACTTGTTCCAGATTTTTCTGTTCTGACTTCAAATCCTGCTGTGATCAACTTCATCTGGGAGATTAATAAATTAAAGTACCAGTTCTGAGCTGTGGATTAGGACATTAGACAGGATACTTTGTGGTGTTTGTTCTGGCTCTTTATATTCTTGTTTATGTATCTAACCAATAAGATAGTGTTTTGTAAAAACACACAAAAAAAGAAAATGTGGCAGGAAGAGGAGACCATTTTTGTTTGTATTCTCCAATAAAAAATTTATGATTCTATGACAAGCAAATAGCAATTCATCATGCAAACCATCAAGAGTTGTCTATTAACTTAATGAAACCAGTGAGACAGCTGGCTTGATCTCAGTTCATATGTTCAAATCAGTGGTGAAAATGGGGTTGTACACAGAGGATGGTGTTACCCTATTTTTCAGCTTATGTGTGTTTTGGGGTGGATGTACTTATAGTGTCTAACACCAACTTTCCAACTTCAACCTTTAGGTCCTTAGCATGCCCTAGCTCTCAAAAATTGATTTTCTGTTTGTGGTTCAAGCCATCTAATTCTTTTGATACCAATACACCTTAGACAACATCTGGTTTTATAATACAGAACTTCTCATTTGAAAACATTCAGTTTTCAACTAAATTTTCCTGTCATAGAGTATATTTATGCTAATTTATGCTCCAAACACCAGTTTAATGTAAAAGTTATTTTACTAAATCTCTCCAAATTCTAGATTAATTTTCAAAATTAATTGAAATGCTTAAACGGTATATTTAATTAGAAATATGACAAAGAAAGAACTAAGATTCATGCACAAGTATATTTTTATTTTATTTTGTGATAGCTTTATATACTATAAAGTGTCCAAAAGAATGTTGTCCATATTTACAACCTGATCACTGATAAAATCTCTCTGTAATGACCAGATTGTCAATGTACATAATATTTTAACAATTTATAACAAAAGTGAATATATTATAAGTGTTTTAAGTGGTTGTTTTTTTAATTTTCTTCACAATTCATGGATAATTCTCATGGCTTCTGAGACTTTTCCTTAGCACCTTTATTTTGTTTTTCTTCACTATTTGTATGTTATTTTCATAGCTTACAAGGCCTTTTCTTGATCTTTACCTACATTATCTCCTTTGTTGTTTCAGTTGAAATTATTATATTCTTTTGCTAGTATCAATCATTATAACTGTGGCTGTAAAGGGGTACTACCTTCAAGGATTTTTACATTATCATAATGATCTCATTACAATATTTTATTGGTTTGTTAGTTATATGACATAAAGAGACTACATAAACACAATACCAGTTAATCAGAGCATAAATTTTAAAAAATACGTACAGGCAACACACACTCACTTACATGTGCATGCATGCATACACACACTCACCAAGTTTTTGTTAACAGCTTGACTTAAAACTACATTACTCAGAATGATGATGCAACCACAAGTGCTAAAGATGGCTGATTGTCATTGGATGATGTATAATGTTTGATCTTAATAGTCAGTTTGGGTCATGTGATGAAGCCAGTAACCAGGTGACTGCTAGACAATAGCTATGTGTTGTAGCAACTGTTTGATATTGTTCAGTGCTGCTGAATAGAGGACAAATCTGTGGCTATGGATAATATTAGCAACGAATTTTTGAATTAGCCTCTAGGAAGTTCTATTGGTGATAAGTTTGGCATTTTTTGTTTAGGAATATTGCATAATGTGTTTAGTTTCTCAAAGAGACAAAGATGGCAGTTGCATACATACATGTATGCACACACACACACACACACACACAAAAACATACATACATACATACATACACACATACATAAAATGTTTGTTGTGGTTGGTCAAAGAGTGACCAATAAACCTATAAAGCTCTTAGTAGTATAGGCAACTTGTCCGACTTGTTGGCTGGAGGTACATGATCTTTCTACAATTGAAGGAAGGAACATGTATGGTCAGTTAAGTAAAACAAATATCCACTTGTAACAACTTGTAACAACTACAGCTGCAACATCACCAGCATGAGGGCACAAACATGGAAATATATTGGGTCTACAGAGGGCCAGTTCAAGCAACATATTAACAATCACAGGTCCCCTTTTGGGATACCAGAGAAGTGCAACATCACATCCTGAGTCAGCTATGTATGGCATTTAAAAGAGAAGGGTACATTATAATAATTAAATGGAGGCTCCTTGAACAACTGATAACAAGTCACAGAAGCTTTGCTTGGCCAAAGGAGTAAGAATGCTGAAAAACTCACTTGATCCAGGGACCTTCTTAAACTCTAAAAAAGAGATGTCTAGTTAGTGCCCTCATCAGAGGAAATTCATGTTGAAAACATGGAACTCCCCATTTGCCAATTAGGGAAAAGCAATCGTCCAAACACTGACCCATGTTAGACACAACTGGTACTGATCTAAGGAGATAAGTCCTTGCTGCCCAAATTTATTGTCAGTAGAATTTCATTCCAGGACTTTTTGTTTACAAGATGTGTTCCTTCTTCCAGTTGTAGAGGGGTTTATACCTCTGACCAACAAATCTAATGAGTTGCTTCCATTCTGGTATAAATTAGATTAATATATTTCTGCAAAATTATCAGCATATTGGATAAAATGTTTGTGGTATTTAGTTACAGGCATTTGTTTTGATTTCAAATCTTATTGAAGTCAAATTTACCTTTCATTTTCCCAATATTAATGAAATAAAGTATCAGTCAAATAACTGGGTTCAATTTACTGTTCCTATAATGAATCTTAGATGTAAATGGAGTTATATTAGAAGACAATATGATGGTTCATTCAGTTTCAAAATGCATTGTTATTCATTTAAATGTTTCATGCAATGTTAATTGAAATGTTGATTGTTGTGACCATATTTCTAATCCATCATTCACTGCAGTCCTGTACTTTCTGTCATTATTCACTTCTTTATTGATTCCTTCTACATTATATAAATTTCTTAACTAACTCAAATCTGCATATTCTTCAGAGTGAAGAAGTCTTTTGGTTGTCGCATTTTCAGCATCTAGATACAACACACTCTTATTTCAATTTTAAGAACATTTATGAATCCGACAATTTTCTGGAAAACACTTGTTGATTAGCCTTCTGAAGAAGATTAGTTATTGGTGAAAAATGTTACATGTGTACATTAAGCAGGCAAGAATACTCACCAAATTGTATTTAGCCATACTTTTAGTTCTCTGCTGCACTAAAGCTTAACAAGTTATTGAAGAATGCCCCTCATTTCAGGAAACCCTCAGTCACTTTGATAAAAAGTTTATCAAGAAAACATCTTATATTATGGCTTGTCACAGACTATATAATCATATTCAAGTAGAAGACTAATTGATAGGCGCGTCTCTGTTAGACCTGAAAAATCTTGTAAGGAAGTATCATATACAATCTCTAAGTGCAGAACAACATCATAACTTAACTAACTTGTGATGCTTTCATCTCAGGAACAAATTCATTGACCATTCATCAATGAGTCTACCGAAGATGACCTAGAACCATTAGTAAAAATTGCTTTAACCATGAAATTAGCTAATGACAATGAAAGGAATTTGTTGAGAATGACTCCTTCATGCCCTCCAGTTCTGGTAACTTCAGGAAAATAATCTCACTATTGGTGTGGTGGGCCTTTTAATCCAACATCAATGTATCCAACCAACAATTCTACCTGTCATAACTGTTGTTGAAAAGGATACTGAGCAACCATTTGCATGACAAAGAAACCTACTTCTTTCAAAGAGAAGGTTGCCATGATCAGAACAGAAGGTAATGCAGATCCTGAAAACGATCCAACAGACAAAGATTGTGCTTCAATTTTTCTGCTGACTGTCATCTGAGAATGAGAAAAACTCATTAAAGTTAAGGTAAATGATTTCACAACAAATGCTCTACAGGATACTGGATCAGATAGGACCTCTATTCATCTAGAACTGGCTAAAGAACTTGGGCTTCCTCCGACAGTATCAAAAAAGTGCATCCTTTTAGTTTATTACAACCAATTTAAGATCTGTGGAGCATGTTTAGTCATACTAGAGTGGGGTGAACTCTATCACAAAACGGAAATGTATGCCATTAAGTCACTTGTAGCACCAATTGTATTAGGAATGGATATTTTAAGATTGCTTAAGTGCTAACACTAAATCTAGATGGTAATAGGGAGCTGATCTCTGAATTCCTCTTTCAGAATTAAATTGCCAATGTTTGAATCTGCTGCCTAGCATGAACACATCCAAATTAATACCAATAGTTATGAAATCATGAAAAATTGTTATAGAAATTTCATTGAAGGCAAAATCAAGAGAATATTGTAAAATGGGATCGGGGTTGAAAAATGGGATTAGGGTTAAGGCAAGATCAGGAGAATACTGGAAAATGAGATTATTCGGGAAAATAGAAGTGCTTGGTGAGGAGGGTAATTTTATACCCTGTGCAGAACTAAAAACAAAACCTGACAAAGGACGGAATAACTCATGTGTATATAATGTGTATATATGTCTATGATAGATCACTCCCAAATAGTGACCTGTGACATCACCTAAGGGTGGAGATAAATAAACTTATCTTCTAGCCAGCTGCTGCAGTATGAGACACTGATGCCAGCATGTCTTGGCCTGTCCTTGCTTACTGGAAAACATTAGTATTGTATTGAGAGAGTTATACTAGCCAATTGCAAAAGTTAGTTTTAATTCATGACTGTAGGTAATGCTATGCTAAATGAAACAACAAAGGCGAAAGATTACTATACAAGATCTGTGCTGGTTTGCTCCCACTTCAACATCCAGTGAAGTGTAAGATGTGCTGTAGGAAAACAATAAATATTACCAAATGGAATGTAAGAACACTACCTGAAGTGTATGGTGCGTGCATTTGTGGTATCAAGAGGGAATAAATTGAGGCTAGTAGTCAACTGTACCAACATCATAAAAAACTGCAGTCCTATTGACACTTATCCTGCAGTTAACATTGATGAGTTACTGAAAAGAATCATATCCAATCATTTCTCAAAAGAATCATGTTCAGTCGTTGAAAGAAGCCTACCACCAAATTCCATCACATGAAGAGGATTTTCATTTGATGGGTTTTGAAGCCTGTAACAAACTGTTTGAATTTACTTGCCTATCATTTGGGTGTGCAAATGTCATTGTCATTACCAGCTTTCATCACATAGATTCATTCAGTCACAATAATTCTCTTCAAAAGACTTATTGTTACATCGATGACATTTTCATTGAAGGTGAAACAAAGGAAGAACACGACTATAATTTGGCTAAGTTCCAGTAGGCAGCTCAGCAAACTGGCATGCAACTTAACAAATTAAAATGCTGTATTGACTTAAAATCCACCCACTTCCTAGGGCATATAATAGAGAAAGGAATGCTTGAACCAAATCCAGAAAGATATCAGACGTTATTGAACTTGAAGAATCTAGCACCATTGAAAGGAACTGAACCATCTAATCAAATTATTTGCATGTTATGCTAAGTGGATTCCGAATTGTTCAGAAGTAACCATGAATTTAATGTTTACTTTACATAGAACCTCTAAATTTACATCTGATCTGCTATTGTTCTTAACCAATGTTGGTTCAACAGTTTTATTTTGAAATCATCTAGCTTGAAAAGGCAATTCATCAACAGAGAAGGTTAAACTGTTGGAAACTCTCTCACCCAATTTCTCACAGGTACAGTTTAACAATGGCTGCATCACTACAGTTTCAACTTGTGATTTGGCTTACTGTTCCCCAAAGTCATTGTCAGAAAGAGGTAATCAACTGTTCTCAGACACTTCTGATCAGACACAATACTGCCTAATAATACACAACCAGAAACACCTACATTGTCATCAGCTGACCCAGCAGAACCAACATCTGACCAAAGTAAGGAAGTTTTAGGACATTCACTGTGACAATCAGGCTTTACAACTGAGAAATCAAAACTGGATAATGCACACAAACTTGGAATTCTCACAAACAATCCTGTAACAACCAGGTTGGTTTGAGTAGTGAGAAGGTCATTGCTTGATGATTACATGCTAGATGTCTAATGCCATGGAGAAGACTGTCGTGATCATGTTTCTAATCCATCATTCACTGTGGTCCAGTGCTTCCAGTTTTCATTCACTTTTGTATCACTTCCTTCTACATTATATAAATTTCTTAACCAACTCAAATCTGCACGTTCTTAAAATTGAAGAAAATCTTCAGTTGTTGCATCTACAACATTGATTTGTTCAATCACATCATAAACAATTACTTGCTCTCTTGATAGTGTTTTCATTTTATTTTTTCCAAATGTAATGAGGTTCTAGTATACCCACTTTCTTTTCTATCCTTCCGAGTCTTGCATACCTTATGTTACTTCCATAGAATCTATGATTCTATCATTTTCTTTCTCTAATGTAGTCATGAGATACATTGACATGGCTGCATGGTTAAATTGCTTGCCTCACATGTATAAGTTTTGTCCTACTGTACAGCTCCTTGGGCAAATGTTTTTGAACTTCAGTCAACTTCAGCCATGTAAATGAAAACTATGCTGATACCACTCTAATGTATCTGATGGTTTGTGGTTTCATCTCTCTCTCTCCTCCCAGCTGCATTAGAAAACCTGCAAATATAGATTCTGATCTTCTAAGGCATAAATATATTTAAAAATATACCATGATTTCAAACATCTTGTTAATGCACATCATTCTGCTTCACTCAATATACCAAATCAGTAACAGGCTTTTCTCCTAATTTATATCCGAGTGATTAATAGTGGAGGAGGGTGACCAGCTATTAAAAATTGGAAACAAATGTAACATAGTTAAAAAAAAAAAAAAGCAATAAGCTATCAAAATAACCACATGTAAGCAACATTCTCAGAGTAGTTGACAGTAGGAAGGACTTTCAGTTGGAGAAATCTTAGGCATTAAAGTATGAATTGCAGTATGAGATACAGAACTATTGTAATGCAAACACATCCAGATCTTGTTCGCACACACACACACACACACACACACACACACACACACACACACGTATGTGTGTGCAGAAGGCAATGGCAATACATATTTCCTTTTATCTTCTGCTTTACTGCTTTACTCCAACCCCTCCCGGACATCTTATTTTTCCCATCTGATGCACCATCCAATCTCACTCATTTAAACTTACTACTTTAGTGGTGTTCTACTGGGACAATGCAATCTCCTGAGGGCACCACCTGGAGTGGTGTAAGATTATCACTATACAACATTTACCTATAGACAGGCTTAAATCACTGATAAAATAAAGATAAAAATGTCTAAATGCTGTTGCAAAACAAAATTAAGGAATGGGTGTTACACAGTGATATATCTAACTTAGTGCTGGTGCCATTCATTAAAAAAACATTCTAATATTGTCTCACAAATTCTCATTTTTCTCAGCTTTCCCATCACCTTTTCTCATTGCTTTCTTTTACCTATATATTTTGTATTACAGCTTAACATGCATGAACTCAGTTTTATCACCCCTGCCAACTGCTCTGTGTGTGTATGTGTGTGTGTGTGTGTGTGTGTGTGTGTGTGTGTGTGTGCATATATATATATGTATATCTCTTATTTGTTTCTGTCATTAGACTGTAGCCATGCTGGCATACCACCTTGAAGAATTTCAGTCAAATGAATTGACCCTTGTACTTTCTGTTTTAAGCCTAGTACTTATTCTATTGGTCATTCTTATTGAACTGCTAAGTTACAGGGATGACACACCAGCCATAGTTGTCAAGCAGTGGTGGAGAAAAGCACTGGCAGGTGCATGCGCACACACACACACATACAGATAGAGAGAGAGAGAGAGAGAGAGAAAGAGGAACTTCTTTCAGTTTTTGTCTATGAAATCAATTGAAAGGCTTTGATTACCCTGAGACTAATAATATAATAATAATAATAATAATAATAATAATAATAA
>NC_068986.1:60007996-60014318 GCF_001194135.2 Octopus bimaculoides | reverse complement strand
AAAAAAAAAAAAAGAGTAATTGGTTATTATTTGTACTTTGTCTTCAAATAAGACATCATCCTCACTACTACTACTACTACTACTACTACTACTACTACTACTACTACTACTACTACAGAGGGTGAGTTGTCAAAATCAGACAAAATCTTTCTGCATTATTTACATTATTTACATTTGACGGATATTTTTCCTCATGTTGTTTGTTGTTAACGTAACGTTTCGGTTGATAGACCCTCCAGCCTTCATCAGGTATCTTGGAGAAATTTCGAACCTGGGTTCTCATTCCTAAGGTTCAAAATTTCCCCAAGACACCTGATAAAGGATGGAGGGTATATCAGCCAAAACGTTGTGTTAACAACAAACAAGATGAGGGAAAATATCCATCAAATAATGTAAATAATGTACATAATTCCTCATCTCTTAAATATAGAACTGTAAAATCTTTCTTATATTTATTTTGGCTCTTTATATTCTGAGTTCAAATTCCACAAAGGTCTACTTTACATTTCATATATCTGGGGTTGATAAAAATATGGTACATACAACTATAGAATCAATATAATCAACTGTTCTCCTCTCCCAAATTTCTGATGTTGTGCCTAATAGTAATAATCATGGTTTCTATTACAGGGCACATGGTCAACAACTTTTTAGGCAAGTGTATTAGTCAGCACCATCAATCCCAATACTTGACTGGTACTTATTTTAGAGAATCCATAAGAATGAAAGGCAAAGTTGAATTCATCAGGATTTGAACTCAGAACATAAAGAGCTAAATCCTTCTGAGGTCAATTTTGCTTAATAATGAATAATAAAGCAATTATTATTATTATTTTTGTAAGCATTCAACTGATAAAATCATGTGTCACACAAAATGCTTTGTGGTATTTGCTCCAGTTCTTTACATTCCAAAAACAAATTTTACTGAAGTCTACTTTGCCTGTCATCTTTCCAAGGTGGATAAAGTAAAGTATCAGCCAAGAGCTGGGGTCAATTTAATCAACTGCTGTTCTTCCTTAGATTTCTGTGTCTATATATGAGTCATATGCTATTCTATTTTGATTAGTATCAGCCATTGATACTAATGTTCATAATATTTTCCTCATATAAATTTTTAACTTCCAGTATATTACTGGTTTGAATGTAGCAAAACATGAAATTCTATATTGGCATACAATTACTGAGATACCTAAAAGAAAATAATATTGTGTCTTGGAAAAGGTATTTTGATGAGGAGGAGGCAACAAATGCATCAAAATTATTGAGTTTCTTATTGAAAATTCATATGTTCAAATGTTCTTAATGGCATTTCTTTGAGAAAGACATTTGTGCCACAAACCTCATTCATTGTTACTGCTGGTAACTATCTCTCACTTCATGTTTGATATTATGAAAGCAATGAAGGCAAATTGGGTGAATTGTTAGAGCATAGATTACTTTAAGGATTTATTTTAATCTCTGCATTGTGAGTTCAGATACTGCTGAGGTTAACTTCGCCTTTCATCCATTCAGGATTGATAAAGTACTAGTTCTATACTGTGGTCAACTCTTTTCTTTCTCTCTTGCTTTCTCTGTTGCTGTCTGTTGCTTTTTTTTGTGTGGATTAAATCATCTGTGGTCATACTTGGAGAAGGATGGATTCCATCTGATTTAAGAATTCCTAAAATAAAGACATGATGAATATCACAACAGCACCCCTACAGCTTCTTCAGAAGTTGAGGGCCCAAATCAGTTATGAAAGCTATCCCACACTAGAATTTTTTGATTGAAAATTACTAGCCCTTGTTGCTTCTTCTGTTGATCCAACCCCATATTTGACATGAAAAAAATAACAGTCAAATCTCCCTCAAATTTAAGAAGCATGATACATCATAAATTTCATGAACAAAACTCTAAATTATAGAAGATATTTGAAAGTATATTTGTATCTCACACAACATCACATCAATATTATGAAGCTAAAGGAATGCTAAATTATTGTGCTGGCTTCATAGAAAGACATGATGTAAATGGAAATAGTAATTAGCTTATGATAACCAATCCTCTCTGTAATTTCTGTGTCATATAATGTAAAAGTGCTTCAGTTTCAAAAGAGTGTGATGGAAATTAACACATGCACATACATGCACACACGCATGCACACACACACACACACACACACACACACACACACACACACACACACACACACATGCTCGCACACATAGGTATGTGTGTAAGATATTTCTAGTTAATTAGAGACATACACTACAGAACATACTCCAGTTTAGGCAAGGTATTTAGGAAATTATATATTATAATGTAGTTCAGGCAGAATGCTATTTTTTACAAATACTATCTATGTTGCACCTTCCAGACTTCTAATGGAGCATTACTAATATCATAAGAAAGGACACATTGGAAAGTGTTACCTGATTTACATTATGCCTGAAAAACAGTTGGGATGAGCATGATTGGAATATTTTCATTCAGAGCTAACTTGAGTTTGACAACTGCATTCTAAAAAACAGAGAATTGCTCTCATACTCTAATATATTCTGGATATTTGAAACAAAATATCAGCTATGCTAAATTTTTATTTCATGTAGATTAATTTGGCCAATGAAGGTAGCTTTTATGTAGCTATTTAGCCTGTTGAAAAGTCTGGCCAAATCTCCATTAAGATGATAGGTTACAATTTATCATAGTCTGCCATCTTTAAAAAAATGGATGGCTCTTTGGGTAATGTCAACTTATATGTAATAAAAGATAGAGCCATCATTCCTTGGGCCATTTTGATCATAGCTCTGCTCAGCCTGAGCTAACCTGAGGAATAAATAACAACAACCACAAAAATAATAATGATAATGATAATAATCTATATACCTCACTCAGAAATCTATAGAACATTTTCACAGAATATATGTAATCCTATTTTGTTGAATTAAATAATTAAAAAAATGTTTCTATTGTCATTATTGCAGCAGGAGTCTGCTGGTTGCCTTGCTTCATAACTAATACATTTGTCACAAACAGTTTTATGAAACTGTATTTGCAAATTAAAACCAAAAAGTCTTGTCACAATTTAAATGTGCTAAACAAAATTTAATTTTGTTTCAGATTTCATCACCAACTTCACGTGTGATCAATGTTTATACACAACCACTGATATCTGAAACCAGCCTCAAATATATTACAACTGGAAAGTATTTAGGAAGATTTCCATATAAGTTAACAACAATTTGGTATTTTTGTAATTCAAGCTATGACTATTTTCATACCCTTTCCAACATTTACCACATTTACCGCTGTCAAATTTTACAGTCATCTGGTTCACGCATTCAACATTCAGGAGAAATTAGTCAAGATGTAGCATTCTGTGGGCAGTTGATGCCCAGAGCAGATGACAACTTCACTTTGCAGTTTGTGTCAACCAAACTCTTTCAGGATTTGTTATTCAAAAACTTTCTGTCTCTTTTGACAAGAAAGTATCTTGAGGATTTGTTTCCTTGGATATTTAATCCAAAGATTTATATATTGCCAAGAAGTTGGCTACTCTCCAGCATGTCACATCGCAGCGAGATTTGCAACTTATTTCAGAGATGTTTGCTGACCGCTGAAGATAGTATCCGGTGCTTAAGATGGGATGACCTTGTGTCCAATCCACCTGCTACTCTTCCAGGTGATCCAGAACAGCCATTGATCCATCGAGGAGTTGAAGAAGATGAGGCTAATCTGGCTGATACTGATAAATTGATGAACTTTGATGGTAGGTACATCTTTTGAATCTTCTTTCAACCTCTTTTTGACTCCACATCATTTATTATTGTTTATTTCCACTTATTGAGGGTTTTGTGGATATTTGTTTAAGTTCAAATCCTACCCATGTCAAATTTATTTTTCATTCTTTCAGGGTCAATAAATAAAGTACCAGACAAGGGCAGTAAGTTTTTTAAATTATTGAGGTATCTGTTCTGGCACTGTACATTCTGCGCTCAAAATCCTTCTTAGACAACTATTGTAGTGAAGTATCTTCTTGTAGACGGTCTAGTATATATATATAAAAAAAAAAAAGCATTGCACTTGAAATAGTTTATAACATTCTTATAGAGAAGGGAAAATTGTCAAATATCTTTTGGATAAGTTACTGCTATAATTCAATGACAGAAAACTGCAATATTGGCACTGGATATGACACTTGTGCAAACAGTTTCAATCTACAATAGCAATGTTATGGGCAGATACAAAATATTAGCAAATCATTATAACTTTTTGTATACTGTAGGTCTACTCTACTTTTTCTTACCACTTTTGATTTTAAATATATGTATGATCAGTAGATTGATTACAAAGAAGTAAAGAAACAAAAAACAGTACTCTTTTATTTAAAAGACTAAAACCAATTTTTGTCTATAACTTTTTCTTGTAATTTAAAAGCTATCAAATATTTTTTACATTGCAAATTCAATTGGACATCATCCAAAGGTATTTAAAATCGTTTTCTTTGAAGTAGATCAAACTATTAATATCATCAGTATTGGATGTCTGAGAAGTAGAATAAGAATAAAAATAATGGTTTTTCTGAATTAAATGTATATATTTTCTTTAGCGTAGTATTTCATGCCATTCTGTTTTATTCTCAGCTGCTAACAATTTGAATTAATATTTCATTGGTTTTGATGTTTTTTTTTTATTTGGTTATTATTATTTTTAAATGATTATAACTAATTTATTGAAAAACAAGAAAACAAAATCAACATTAAACATTTGATCATTGTATATACTTTTAACTTTCTCTATGTCAATGATTATATCAGTTGTCAGACTGCAATTAGTGACTAATTACAGATTCCTGCTTCCTATAATGTTTCTATATCCAGTCAAGCTGTAACTGTATATATACATATATATTTAATTTTTGTTTCTTTATGGTAAATTTAGTTTCCACTAAGATACCTTCCACCCAGTTCATCCCTATCTACTGATAGTAGCACCCCCTTAACTGGTAATCAACTTGATAGTGTGGGGGAGGTATTTGGGTGGTAAAGGCTTTTGCTATCTCCATGTCATGTAAATTATTTAAAACAGTGCTTTAGGGGGCAGTCAGTTTACCAGTGATGTATGTTGAAATGGTTCTTATATTTATGTTCAAGTGGTAGTGGGAGTGTAGTCATATGCTATACTTCCCAATAGTCATGCTGACTGTAAGTGGAGACAGCCTACACGCACACACACAGAAATTCCCCAGGACTGTTCCTTTGCTTACCCTTGGTTTTCTTCTGTTGAGAGACTGTTATACATACATATTACTCTACATGTATTCACTGGTTTCTCGCTGTTTCTTATTTTTGTTTTTTCAAATATCTGACAAACTGGGCGTTTTCAGTTAATCTAAGTTGTTCTGCTTAAAATTACAGGGTAGATAGCTATCCAGATAGATGGACAAATAGACATATTGCAAAAAAAAAAAAAAACCCCAAAACACAAGTACGGTCAAAATTTATATGTAAACGGGTTTATTGACAAATTAAATAATGTGCGACAAAATCTTTGAATTACTTGTATGAAGAGTACTGTCATGTCTCAGGGTAGAATCGATTCTGGTCATTCCTGTCTTTTCAATTCCTCAGGATCTTTGTCTTTATTGGATGAAATGGCACTTGGTGAAGGTGAGAGTTTATCAACTCCATCCAGTCCGCACTCAATCTCTTCTTACAGTCGTCGACAAATAAACCTTCCAAAAGGATTAAAAGATTTGGATTACAAAATATTGCAGTCTGGAATCTTCATATTTCCTGGTAAGTGTTTTTAAATATTCAGTTTATTCTTTCTTTCTTTCTTTTACATAAAACTTATTTACGGGGATTGACATGACCTGATATATTTTTCTCATTTCTGTGCAAACTCCTCTCCATCTCACTCTTTACACACATGTATGAATGTAGTTGTATGCAATATATGTACTGTGTATTTGTGCATGTATGTGTGTAAGAGAGTGTGTGTGTGTGTGAGAGAGTATGTAAGAGAATATATGTAAATTTATGCATACCTACACATATACATATATATACATTCACATGTACATATATATATACACACACATACATGCGATTATGTCTTTGTCTGTATATGTGTATTTATACACACATTCACATGTATATATGTGTGTGAGTATGCATCTATATACTTATAATTGTCCCTATCATTACATTTCCTTTAGTCAAAAATTTTGATCAAGATTTCATTTTTTAATGACTTTTATTTATGATTCCATAAAATAAACAATAACAAGAATACAAACTTACACACACGCACACACTCATGTATATATATATATATATAT
>NC_068986.1:60001258-60007404 GCF_001194135.2 Octopus bimaculoides | reverse complement strand
TAATATGTGAGTATATGCATATATACGTACATGTATGTACATACCTACATCTACATGTATATATAGATAGATATCTGGATACAGGATGTTGCAAATAAACGTGGACAAAATGATAAACAGAGTACAGAAAACACACAGGCTACATAGAGAACATTTCCTTCATCAGCTGCCACCATTCTAAAACTAAGTGGGCACAGGTGTGGCCGTGTGATAAGAAACTCGTTTCCCAACCGCATGGTTCTGGGTTCAGTCTCACTGCATGGCATCTTGGGCAAGTGTCTTCTAATACAGTCTCAGGCTGACCAAAGCCAAAGCCTTGTGAGTGGATTTGGTAGATGGAAACTGAAAGAAGCCCATTCTCTCTCTCTCTCTCTCTCTCTCTCTCTGTACATGTATATATATATATAGTGCGAGAGAGTTAGGGGTTGAGGGGGTTGAATCGTCAACCCCTAACTCTCTCGCATTATAATTGGATGAGGACTATTTATTATCATTATTATCATTAGTAATATATATATATATATATATATATATATCTATGTTTGTCTCCACACAATCACTTGACAACCGATGTTGGTGTGTTTACATTTCCATAACTTAGAAATCTGGCAAAAATAGACCGATAGAATAAGTATTAGGCTTACAAAAAATAAGCCCTGGGGTTGATTTGTCTGACTAAAGGTGGTGCTCCAGTATGGCTGCGGTCAACTGACTGAAACAAGTAAAAGAATACACACACACACACACATGCACACTCATGTATGTATATATTTGTTCACATATAGCTGTATATACACACAAATATATTTCAAGAATAACATAAATTATATGGAAGCACCACTTTCAATTCGATATATGCTTAATATCTCCATATATTTATTGTTGAACAAAAGTATTTCATTCAGCATATTTTAATAATTCTCATTCAGAAACATATTTCTTTGGAATGGACAAGTCTAAGGGTTTGTTTATTGTCCGTGTGAGAGAGTGAATGAGTGTTAAGGTGAATATGAGAAAAGGTATGTATATCAATGAATAGAAGTAAGGGGTGAAATGAGAGAGGCAGAGATCATATTTCTTTGAAATATTCCTGTATTTCAATTTTCAGTTTTGTTACATCCATTTAATTCTAAATTATATGTATACACACACATACATACATACATACATACATACATACATACACACACATACATGCATGCATACATTCATACATACATGCATACATATAATCATACACACACACATACATACATACATACATACATACATGCATGCATACATACATGCATGCATACATACATACATACATGTGTGTGTGTGTGTGTGTGTGTGTCTAAATATATAACATTAAATTCTGAGTTAGAAGCAGCTCTAATAATGTAAACATGATAGATGTCACATACTTACTGTATGTGCTTTTGTTTAACCCAGCTGAAACCATCTCTGGCTCTGTAGTACAAATGTCTTGTTTTCAAAAGTTCTGAATTAAAATCTTTCACCAAACCTTAGACACAATTTATGTACCTAACACTTGCTTAATGATAACTAAGTTATTTTACTAAATTCTTTGTTATATTTAAAATTAATTGAACAAAACACAGAGCATCTCAACAGAAATATGGTAACATAAAAATTAAACACTATTCAGTTGCAATGTTTTGTCCAAGAGAAGTCCTTTTAGGATGTAGAGTGTTAATAAGCACTGTACACCTCAGAATCAGGTGAAACAAATTGTCCTGTAGATGAATGAGAATGGTAGATATAGATATTTCACTGTTATTTCAGCTCATCTGTAATGTATTCTTGAGTCACCTTCAAAATAAATTCAAATCAGTGGTCTGAGGTAGATACAAATAGTGTAAGATTTTTTGCTTGCATGGCACTGTTGCACACCAGTAGATCAATTTTATGGTGTTTGCATATACAGGATTACTCAAGTATATCTATATCTACCATTCTCATTCACCTATAGGGCAATTTGTTTCACCTGGTTTGATTTTGAGGAATACAGTGTTTTTCAACACTATATGTCTTGAAGGGACTTTATGTAGATGAAATACTGCTGTCAAAAAGTGTTTAAACAAAACATACATACATAATGTTTACATATATACATACATACATACATATATATATATATATATATATATATATATATATATATCTGGTACTCACAGACGAGGAAGACCCAGGAAAACATGGGATGAAGTTGTAAGGACTGATCTCAGGATGCTGGGCCTCACAGAGGAAATGACAATGGATTGAGATGTCTGGTGATATGAAGCTGAGTTCTAGAAGCGCTGTGTGTCCCCCACACTCTACCACAATAAACCAAACTACATCTCTACATCTCTTTTCTTCCTTCATACATTATGCCTAGCTCTCCCTCCCCAATCCTGTCCTCACACCCCTGTTCCTCTGTATCATTGCTATCCAGTAGCCCCACTGACTCTATATATGCCCAGGTTTTCCCCACTCACGATATCCTGCCACTTATATCATGATATTCAAACTTCAAGGGTATGCCCTGGCATTTGCCACCATCTACATCTCCCTCTTCCTTTACTCAACCATTCCATTTATATTGAGATCCCTGTCCCTTGTGAGTATGCCTGTCTCTTTTCCACCATCTCTATCCTGATGTCTCCAACTCTCTCTCACTCTCTCTCCTTCTCCTGCACTTTCCTCAGGTTGGGTAACCATGTATTTCCTTCGCAGCAGTGCACCTGTTTCTGTCTTCATTCCTGACTTCTCTCTCTCCACCCACTCCCAACCCAGCCGGGTAACCTTGTATCTCCTCTACAGCAAGACACTTGTTTCTGTTTCTCTGTCTCTAACCTTTCATCATCCGATACAAGATCACCTCCTCCAATGTCCCCTCCCCTCTCAAAACAGATTTTTTTTTTGTCTTGCAAGTACTTAGTGACCCTGTCACTGTAGGTGCCACTTAAAAGCACCCAGTCCACACTGTAAAGTGTTTGGCATTTGAAAGGGCATCCAGCTGTAAAAACCTTGTCAAAACTGACCTTGCCTGCCCTTGTGCCATGTAAAAAGCACTAAGTCGACCCTGCTGAGTGGTTGGTGATAGGAAGGGCATCCAGCTATAAAAATTCCGCCAAAGCAGTTATAGAAGTCTGGTGCAGGCTTCTATCTGGCCGGCTCTTGTCAAACCATCCCAACCATGCCACCATGCCATCTGCCAAATGCCCTCATAAGGCTTTAGTTGACCCAGATTCAGAGTAGAAGACACCCAAGGTGCTATGCAGTGGGATTAGACTCAAAACCATCTATTTGTAAAATGAATTTCTTAATCTTTCTACTTTTGCTTTGGGATTGCCCATGCCTTCTGAGTGGAATTGATAGTTGGAAGCAGTAAGAAAACCCATCATGTGTGTGTGTGTGTGTGTGTGTGTGTGTGTGTGTGTGTGTGTGTGTGTGTGTGTGTGTGTGCATGTGTTTGTGTGCATATGTCATCACCATCATTTTATGTCTGCTTTCCATGCTGGCATTGGCTGGATGAGGCATCATGCTCTAAGTTATTTCTTATTAGGAACTGCTGCTCCCTGGTGCTTGTATGTATGCCCTTTGTATTGCCTGTCACTTTATATTGTTTACTGGGTATGTTTTCTCGTGGCAATAAAACCAGATAAGATAAATAAATATGGCCTTCCGAACACTATGCATTGTCTTCTCATTTGCCAGCCTGTCAGCACTCATGCAGGAGTGATAGTGCCTTGTATACAGGATACTTTAAAAGACTGTACTCAGAGAGGGAAGATATGTAGACTCAGAAGGGAAAATAGATGGGAGAGCAATACCAACAACAAAATTAGGAGTGGGTGAGAAGGGTTAGTGTGCAAATGCAGGGAGCATTCAATCTAGAACACCTACATTTGCTTAGATGACCAAGGATAGGATTAAAAGAGAGAGTGATGGCATATGAATAACCAGGGTTGTTGGGTAGCAGAAAGGAGTTGTAGTGTAATGTAAGCAGCAGGATTATTGGGGTGGATTTGGGTAGGGAGTGATTGGCAATGGCAGAAGTAGAGAAAGGTAAAGGTGGGTGATCAGATAAGAGTAGGTAATATATGGCAATAGAATTGACCCTGGGTTGAGAGAGACTGATGGCTGGTAGTACAGAAAGGCAATGTTAGAATGTAGGGATGAGGGTGGTCCAATGCAATCTCTTACACATAGACTTAGGATTAAGGTGAATTAATGCATTCTTCAATACATAGGTACACTCCCCCCACACACATACATGCATGCATACGTACGTACGTATGTACATGGATGGATGCATGGATCGATCGATCGATCGATTGATAGATAGACAGACAGACAGACAGACAGACAGACATCTTATCCATATTAACACATTATACAGTAATTGCAATATTTTGTCTGATCTCATTCCACCACAAAAATATTCATTCTCTTTTGATACACTAAGCCTGTCACAAAATCTAGATTAAAGTGTTGATATTTAAACTAATCATCCATCATCATAATTTCATCTTTTAAGAATGTTTTTTTCAAACATCAGTTTAATGAAAATGTTACCTGTTTTACTAGATCCTTCCAAGTTCTTTATTCTTTTTAAAATTAATCAAAACATAAAGGCAATGTATTTCATTATAAATATTGCCTCACAAAAGGGTTAAGGAATAAGATAAAGAATGATATGCAATATAGTTTGAACTTGATTTCTACACCAATTATTTATGTCATGAAGATAATGATGAGTTTTATCTTTTACTATCTTTTAGAAATGTTTTATCTACCTTTCTCTTCTGAAGTTGTGCCAAATTCTACCAAGTTTTTCACACTCAGAGCAAAATGTTTGGCAGTAATCCAAGCTAATTTGTCTCTACAAATATTACTAATTCATATATATATTGTATGTGTGTGTGTCTGTGAGAGAGAGACGGAGAGAGAGAGAGAGAGAGAGAGAGAGAGCAAAGGAAAGGGAAAAAACAACAGCAACAATAACAAAAGATTACTGTTCATTAAGTAATGACATCACAACTTCCTACTTTCGCTTTTGCCTTCATGAACAGTACAATATTTGAAACTAGCTACCATTCTCTCCAAGATAATAAATATAGTGTATGCACATATACACACATACATGCACACACATTCTCTTGTATATCTAATTATACTAAGACTGAAAGAAAAGAAAAGAGAAAGCTAACTATTGTGTGTGTTTGTATGTCTCAATGTAATTCTGTAGCAATTATATAGCAATAGAAATTCAATTGTCTACATTGCTGTTTCTGCATCTATACACATAATGAATGAAAATGAACATAAACAAAAACGCTCTCTCTCCACCTTTCTCTCTCTCTCTCCCTCTCTTCCTCTCTCTTTCCCTCCCCTTCTCTCACATACACATGCTTGTATCACATGTGCTGGTGACTCCCAAATGACTGATTGTTTCTTTGCATGTCATAGGTTTGTCATAGGGCTACCTAGACAGAGAATCATATATACATACATACATACATACATTAATTTGTTTATTTGACATACCTGTCTATACAGACGTAGTTACATATATAATCATACAGTTGTATACACACACATATATACTCTCTCTCTATCTCTTACTCACTCACTTGCCCACCTCTTGTATATTTGAAAATTTACACACCTGTGCACATTTCCAAACATTATAATAAATAATGCTGTTATTGGGAGATTTTTTTTACTCTGTGGCAATACCAAAACCAAAAAAAACAGATCATTGATTTGAAAATCAAGAGGTGGAATATCTGAAATAAGACCAAATTTATTGATTTCCAATTTAGACTGCTGTTGGTAATATAGTGGAGGGAATAATGCCAATATAATGATGTTCTTAAAATTACCACTACAAGGAAAGCTAAGGTGATTCTGGCATAGACCAGTTCTTGTGATTGTCTATATCAGATGATTGTGAGTTAGGTTATGATATGCATGTATCTATGTGTGTATGTGTGAGATTATATATATATATATATATATATATATAAAACTGAGAATGTGTGTCTGTGTGTCTGTATGTGTGCATCACTAAAACTTGAGAACTACCCAATCGATTTCATTCAGATTTTAGACATGCCTTACTTAGGATCCATGCAGTGTCATGGGCCAAAAAA
>NC_068986.1:59998668-60001096 GCF_001194135.2 Octopus bimaculoides | reverse complement strand
ATATATATATATATAAATTTTCAGAATGAGATAAAAATCCAAGGCTGTGATGTTCTAAAATCTTTCATAGCCTTGGATTTTTATCTCATTCTCAAAATTTTTTAATATATGCTCATGCTAGTATATGACCTATGTTGGACTTCTCATTTGCATAATCTCCGAACCTAGAGCTTAACTATAGACTGTCCAAAGCGCTTACTCAGCATTACCTAACACCTTTGGGTCTTATTGACACCATTACCCCTCATAATCTCTCTCTCTCTCTCTCTCTCTCACTATATATATATATATATATATATATATATATACAACAAGTAATAATATTTGTCTCCTTTTATAGAAAGAAAATGTTTGAGGGGCGGTGTTGTATATAAGGTTGTTGACCCAAATTTAATATTTGTTCTATAACCAATGCTTCTTTATCATCATCATCATCGTTTAACGTCTGCTTCCCATTCTAGCATGGGTTGGACGATTTGAGTGAGGACTGGTGGACCAAGTGGCTACACCAGGCCCCAATCTGATTTGGCAGAGTTTCTACAGCTGGATGCCCTTCCTAACGCCAACCACTCCGAGAGTGTAGTGGGTGCTTTTACGTGCCACCAGCACGAAGGCCAGTCAGGTGGTACTGGTAATGGCCACGCTCGAATGTCTTTTCACGTGCCACTGGCACAGGTGCCAGAAAGGCGATGTTGGTGACGATCACGCTCAAATGGTGCTATTTACGGGCCACCAGCATGGAAGCCAGACAGCTGCTCTGACAATGATTACGCTCTTAGTGCTCCACTGGTACAGGTGCCATCATGATTTCGCTTTCACTTGCCCCAACAGGTCTTCGCAAGCCAAGTTTAGTGTTCAATGAAAGAGACATTGGCATGGGTGCCAGTCTACAAATTTAGTTCGGTTTTGATTTCGATTCACGTGCCACTGGCACAGGTGCCAGGAAGGCGATGTTGGTGACGATCACGCTCAAATGGTGCTATTTACGTGCCACCAGCATGGAAGCCAGACAGCTGCTCTGACAATGATCATGCTCTTAGTGCTCCACTGGTACAGGTGCCATCATGATTTCGCTTTCACTTGCCCCAACAGGTCTTCGCAAGCCAAGTTTAGTGTTCAATGAAAGAGACGTTGGCATGGGTGCCAGTCTACAAATTTAGTTCGGTTTTGATTTCGATTTCACTTGCCTCAACAGGTCTTCACAAGCAGAGTGTAGTGTCCAATGAAGGAAAGGTACGCATAAGCGGGCTGGCTACATCCCTGGCAGAGGCCTTGGATTTTGGTCTCACTTGGCTTGCCGGGGCTTCTCACGCACAGCATATTTCCAAAGGTCTCATTCAGAAGTCATTGCCTCGGTGAGGCCTAATTTTTGGAGGTCATGCTTCACCACCTCAGCCCAGGTCTTCCTGGGCTTGCCTCTTCCATGGGTTCCCTCAACTGCTAGGGTGTGGCACTTTTTCACACAGCTATCCTCATCCATTCTCGCCACATGTCCATACCAGCACAATCCTCTCTCTTGCACACCACAACTGATGCTTCTTAGGTTCAGCTTTTCTCTCAAGATACTTAGACTCTGTTGGGTATGCACACTGACATTACTCATCCATCAGAGCATACTGGTTTCATTCCTTGCGAGATTACGCATGTCCTCAGCAGTCACGGCCCATGTTTCACTGCCATGTAGCATGGCTGTTCATACACATGCGTCATACAGTCTGCCTTTTACTCTGAGTGAGAAGCCCTTTGTCGCCAGCAGAGGTAAGAGCTCTCTGAACTTTGTCCAGGCTATTCTCATTCTAGCAGCTACACTTTCAGTGCACCTTCCCTCACTACTAACTTGGTCACCCAGATAGCAGAAGCTATCAACTACGTCTAGTTTTTCTCCCTGGAATGTGACAGCAGTTGTTTTCTGCACATTTTCAGTGTTTATTGCACCTGAACATCTGCCACATACAAAAACTAACTTCCTAGTTAACCTGCCTTTGATATTGCTGCACCTCTTATGTGTCCATAGCTTGCACTGGGTACGTCTTATAGAGTTTCTACCTACACCTTTTCTACAGATCGAGCAGGGCCATCTACCTGAAGGGGTTTGTGTTTTGTCCACCTTCATACTTATTAGGACTTTGGTTTTAGATAGGTTGACTCTAAGGCCCTTCAATTCCAGTCCCTGCTTCCACACGTGAAACTTCTCTTCTAGTTTTGATAGTGACTCAGCAATTAGTGCAATGTCCTCAGCTCCCAGGAGCATCCTGTCTTGAATTCCTCTGTTATCGCCTGGAGGACTATGATGAATAGGAGGGGGCTGAGGACAGAAACTTGGTGGACCCCTACCTCTACTCGGAATTCTTCACTGTACTCATTGCCAACCCTCACCTTACTGACAGCATCTCTGTACATGGCACGCACAGCTCTCACTAACCATTCT
>NC_068986.1:59994546-59998479 GCF_001194135.2 Octopus bimaculoides | reverse complement strand
TATATATATATATATATATTTATGTATATATATATTTAGCGAAGGTGCATGGCTCAGTGGTTAGAGCATTGAGCTTACAATCATGAGGTTGTGAGTTCGAATCCCGGACTGGGCTACGTGCTGGGTTCTTGAGCAAGACACTTTATTTCACATTGCTCCAGTTCACTCAGGTGCCAAGCTATTTTGGCCTTTGCCTTTCCCTTGGACAACACTGATGGTGTGGAGAGAGGAGGCCGGTATGCATGGGCGAGTGCTGGTCTTTCATAAACAACCTTGCCCAGACATGTTCCTCGGGGGGTAACTTTCTAGGTGCAATCCCATGGTCAGTCATGACCGAAGGGGTTCTCAGCAGCATATATATATTTATGTATATTTATGTGTGTATATATATATGTGTGTGTGTGTGTGTGTGTGTGTGTGTGTGTATATATATATATATATATATGTAAAATTTATTAATAAGAGTAGAAATTGATATTAATCAATTAAAACCAGTGGTCTAGCATATTAAAAAAATTCGAAGATAAAAAATTATATTACATACAAAAATAAGAGGAATGACCAGCAAAAGTATTTTTTCATTTGTCTTGCCCTTTTACAGTCTGTTGTGTCGTTAATTTTTTACTGAGAACATATTTCTTCGTGGTTAGATGATTTGGCATGTATTTCTAGCATATAGGAGTCCACTTTTGCTGGTCATTCCTCTTATTTTTGTATATATATATATATGTATGTATATTTATGTATACATATATATATATATATGTATGTATATATGCGTATATAGATGTATATGTATGTATATATGTGTATATATATGTATAAATATGTGTGTGTATATATGTATGTATAGATACATATATATGTATGTAGAAAGAAGACTCATATGTATGTGTATATTTGTGTGTGTGTGTGTGTGTGTGTGTGTGTGTCTGTCTGTCTGTCTGTGTCTGTGCTTTTACTCCCACCATCGCTTGACAACTGATGTTGGTGTGCTTATGTTTCCATAATTTAGCGGTTTGGCAAATGACACTGATAGAATAAGTACGAGGCTTACAAAGAATAAATCTGGTGGTTGATTTTTTTGACTAAAGGTAGTGCTCCAGCATAGCTGCAGTCACATGACTGAAACAAGTAAAACAATAAAACAACTATCTCATTTTAATCCCGAGCAAGGCCAGGTATTTCTGCTAGTACATATATATATATATATATATATATATATATATTTCGTTTTTGGATTTGGTTTTCAAGATTTTCTATGTGAGTTTGTGTGTTGACGCATATACTATTGTTTCTGGGGAGAGTTTTAGTGCCTTATAATTTAACACATGCACCGTTAAAATTTCCACTCATTTTCTTCTTTATTTTTCTAAAATTTTCATTGTTTCTTGCAACCCTTTCAATAGTTGGTGAATCTGTCCATCATCCATACTGCATTCTTTTTGTTTGTTTGTGTGTAAGTGTGTGGGTCAATGTGTGCGTTCATACACATGTACGTATGTATGTATGTACATATGTATGTTTGTATGTATGCATGCATATGTGTATGCATGTATGTGTATGTGTGCATATGTATATATGTATTCTGTATATTCATGTGTTTGTGTTCCATGTTTGTGTTTTTATGTATGTGTGTGCGTGCGTGTGTTTGTATGTGTGTGTGTACCTCTGTCTCCTTGTGTGTGCGTGTGTGTGTGTGTGTATGGGTTTTTTTGCACCTATGCACTATGTATGTATGGATGTGTATCTCCATATGTGCTGACGTGTGTCTCCATGTGTGTCCTTGTGTGAAGTAAAGTGTTTGTGTGTATATGGTCATGTGTTTCAGTCTTCATTTGTGTATGTGTGTGTATGTGTGCTTGTCTGTTCATATAACTTATGTACCTGTCCGTCTGATGTCTATCTGTTTATTCTCATATCCATATGCTTACATACATGTGCATATACATATATATATATATATATACACACACACACCCATACATACATCTATCTATGTAACAGCCACTAACTATTCTACTCTACCTGTATAAACTGTGGCTGTGGGGTATTATAACCACTACGTATATTTCCTATTTAGTATTGGGGAAGTTTCATTTATGAAGATGTACTCCTGTATTTGTCTGAGTGTTGGGTCCTTTGGGTGCTTGGATAAGATGTGGATGTCAAGTTGACCCAAGTTGCCTCCATGTTGGTCTTTGGCATGTTGGTAGAGTATGGAGGACTGCTTTTTGTCGTCATATTGTCTCAGATGTTCATTTAGTCATTCTGCAATGCCCCTAGATATCTCCCCTATGTATGTCATGTTCATGTCTTTACAAGCACCTTCTATGCATCTTATTTCGTAGACTACATTTCTAGTTCTACAGTTAATGCCAGGGCTAATCCCACATACCATGCAGTTATCATTGGTGCATATGGTATTGTCCTACATAGTTGTGATCTGACAAAGTTCCCTGGCTTTTCAACAATCTTAATGTTGAGTTTGGTCTCCTTCAGAGCTGTCCTAAATCTACAGGCTAGTTCTCCATGGGTTGTGGCATCTACAAACATCACTCCTTGATATTTGTTGGTTTTATACCACGTGTTCCCCCACTTGCTTTGTTACAAGTTCTTTGTATCCTATTCCAGTTTTTGTTTCTATATCTAGGGCAGGTACCACTGGTATCATTACATATAATTTATCTAATTTTTTTCTAGCACCTCTGTATACTCGAACCCCATCTTTCTCATCATATCCAGAGAATTGCATGTGGTGCATGAAGTTCTGTATGTTTTTTCATTTCATAGGGTTTGCATAGTGGGGACACGTTCATTATCCTCAGTCTGCTCTCAGTATGTTAAATTCATGTTGTGTGACAAAGCTAAGTTCTTGTGAACAACATATATCTTGTGAACAACAAATATCAAGGAGTGATGTTTGTAGATGACACAGCCCATGGAGAACTTAGTCCGTAGATTTATGAAAGGAGACCAAACTCAACATTAAGATTGTTGAAAAGCCAGGGAACTTTGTCAGATCACAACTATGTAGGACAATACCATATGCACCAATGAAAACTGCATGGTATGTGGGATTAGCCCTGGCATTAACTGTAGAACTAGAAATGTAGTCTACGAAATAAGATGCATAGAAGGTGCTTGTAAAGACATGAACATGACATACATAGGGGAGACATCTAAGGTCATTGCAGAATGACTAAATGAATATTTGAGACAATATGACAGCACAAAACAGTCCTCCATACTCTACCAACATGGAGGAAACCTGGGTCAACTTGACATCTGCATCTTATCCAAGCATCCAAAGGACCTAACACTTGTACAAATACAGGAGTACATCTTCATAAATGAAACTTCCCCAATACTAAATAGGAAATATACGTAGTGGTTATCATACCCCCATAGCCATAGTTTATGCAGATAGAGTAGAATAGCTAGTGGGCTGTTACATAGATAGATGTATGTATGTGTGTGTGTATGTATATAGTATATGTATATGCATATGGATATGAAAGTAAACAGATAGACATACAGGTACATTGGTTATATGAACAGACAAGCACACATACATATATGAAGACTGAAACACATGACCATATATACACATACACTTCACTTCACACAGGGACACATATGGAGACACACATCCACACATATGGAGATACACATCCATACATACATAGTACATAGTTGCAAAAAACAACCATACACACACACACTGACCCACACACATGTACACAAATAAACAATAGAACACAGTGTGAATAACAGACAGAGTCAACAACTACTGAAAAGATTGCATGATGCAATGGAAATTCTAGAAAAATAAAGAAGGAAATGAGTGGAAATTTTACCAGTGAGTGTGTTAAATTATAAGGCACTAAAAGAGAATGAATCTCCCCAGACATGACAGTATGTATATATATA
>NC_068986.1:59985196-59993924 GCF_001194135.2 Octopus bimaculoides | reverse complement strand
AGATGGTAAACACACAGAACAACTGTTGGCTTGCCATGTCCCCAAAACATGTACCGAGAGTGATGGAAATCAAATATTCAGTCAACATCATGGTGTTTGGAGTGATCACTAGTAATGGCAATGTTATGCTTCCATTCATCTTCCCACATGACCTCAGACTCAACATGGGGGCCTGCATCAGGTGCCTGGAGGAGGTAGTGCTGCCCTGGATCAACAGGGTGGCTGCTGGAAGACCCTATGTCTGGCAACAGGACTCTGCACCATGCCACACAAGCAGGAGAACCCAGTCATGGCTATCAGCCAATTTCTGCAACCACATCACCCCTAACATCTGGCCACCTAACTCCCCAGATTGCAATCCCTTTAATTATTATGTGTGGGCCGCATTTGAGTGAGAGAATAACAAAACTCCTTGTAACGCCAAAGATGAACTGAAAGCAAGGATTATGGCAGCATTCACCATCTTAAACAAGGATGCTGTCCAGAAGAGTTGCAGGAGATTCTGAAGTCATCTGGAGGCTGTGGTTGAAGCCAATGGCGATTTTATTGAATAAATTTACTCTTTGGTATTTCAAGATATTTTTATGTAATTTTGGTAAATATAACTGTTAAAATGAGACGTCAGTTTTATTTTCATTTTTACGTAATTTAGACAATAGTTTATTCATTGCGCCTTGTATATGTATATGCAACAACAATGTATATAAACAAACAATGTATATAAACAGAAAAAACTTATATATATATAGTTATCTAAAAAGAAATGAGTCAGAAAAAACATGCATTGATATATTGGTTAATAGAGTGATATCATGTACTGATATATTGGTTAAAATATTTTCACACGAAAAGGTGTGTGATGTAAGAGAGATTTAGCTGCTGTTTCTAGCACATCTCACCATCATCTACTACCTTTTTCTGAACTGCATGTTGACTTAGATTAAAAAACAGACAGAATGTAAAGACTAGTATCAAAAACATCTGTAATTTACAGCAAACTTGTTAGTAGAAGAGAGAGAGAGAAAAAAGTAAACAAAATGAATCAGCACTTACTTGTGAAAATGTAAACACTACTACAAATTATCCGACTGTATTAAAAAAAATACCAAATTATATTTCCATATCAGCCACTTTAACAGTTGGTTTCATGCCAGGAGTTGAGATAACTAATCTTCCTTAGTTAAGCCAATGCACACTTTCCCCCACATCTAGGTACATCTTGAAAATCTTTTTTAGTCATAGGCCCAACCTGAAACAAAGGCAGGCTGCTCAAGCATAGGTAACACAACATGTTCACTTAACAGCTATTGCAATTCAGTGACCATTGTATATGAAGGGATGGTGTTATTAAAAGATCCAAATGGAATGACAGATGGGTGAAAATATGTGGGCATGACAGGTCTCAAACCAAATGAGATTGTAGTCATGGCTGATGCTGGAGTTTTGTATCTAGCACCCATGCTGGTGGCACATAAAAATTACCTAGACTACTTACCTCAATATTCAACATAAATTAAGAAAAGCCAACAAGGGGAGCATCTTTGTTGTTTTTGTCATGCTAGAAATTGCACCTGACAATTTTCAGAAAGGTAGGCCACATCATCATCATCATCATCATCAGTTAATGTCTTGGAGACACTTTATCTGAAAAAGTAAGATAGGATTGTCAACAATAGAATACTGTTATGTTAGCTTGTTGCTTGAGATAAGCTGGTCAGTGATGATGTAATTCAAATGTCTGAGTTGCTACTGTCAAAGGGGATGACTTATTTATCATTGTTGTATGAACAGTATCTCAGCATCATTGTAGTGTATGTGTGGAATGTCGTTGCTGATTGCATGAATAATAACTGTTCATAAACATTTATCATCATCATCATCATTTAACGTCCGCTTTCCATGCTGGTATGGGTTGGACGGTTTGATTGAGGGCTGGCAAGCCAGGAGGCTGCGCCAGGCTCCAATCTGTTCTGGCAAGGTTTCTACAGCTAGATGCCCTTCCTAATGCCAACCATTCTGAGAGTGTAGTGGGTACTTTATATGTGCCACTGGCACGGAGACCAGTCAGGCAGCACTGGCATCAACCATGCTTGAATGGTGCTTTTTATGTGTCACCGGAACAGGTGCTAGTCAGGCAGCACTGGCATCGGCCACAACTACAGTTTCACTGGATTCAACAGATCTTCTCAAGCACAGTATATTGCCACCGATTGAAGGGTACTTTTAAATGAACCCATTATGTGACACTGGCATCAGCCACAGCTACAAACTCACTAGGCTTGCTGGGTCTTCTCAAGCACAGCATATCTCCAAAGGTCTCAGTCTCTTGTCATTGCCTTTGTGAGACCCAACATTCAAAGGTCATGCTTCACTACCTTATCCCGTGTCTTCCTATGTCTCCCACTTCCACGGCTTCCTTCTACCGTTAGGGAGTGACACTTCTTCACACAGCTGTCCTCATCCATATGCAACACATGACCATACCAGCGCAGTCGTCTTTCTTGCACACCACATCTGATGCTTCTTACGTGCAACTTTTCTCTCAGGGCTGTTACACTCTGTTGTGTATGCACACTGACATTACACATCCAGTGAAGCATACTAGCTTCATTTCTTTCAAGCCTATGCATGTCATCAGCAGTCACAGCCCATGTTTCACTGCCGTGTAGCATGGCTGTTCGCACATATGCATCATATAGTCTACCTATCACTCTGAGTGAGAGGCCCTTTGTTACCAGCAGAGGTAGGAGCTCTCTGAACTTTGCCCAAGCTATTCTTATTCTAGCAGCTATGCTCTCAGAGCATCCACCCCACTACTGACTTGGTCACCTAGGTAACAGAAGCCATCAACTACTTCTAGTTTTTCCCCCTGGCATTTATCACTATGAATTTTTGAAAATATCTAAATCTAATTTATACTATAGTTCTTTTTGTTGGAGAGCACCCAAAAAGAAACATTTTGATACTTCTTTTGTGAAATTTGGTTGAATATTTTAGGATATATAACAATTTGAATGGTCAGCAAATTGATCAAAATCTTACCTAATTGGCCTAAATGAATAATTAGCCATATTTGTGATGTCATATTTTTCAAGTTGAAGTGATAATCATCTTCATATTACACAAATTAATAATGTCCACAGTATAGCAGTTGCTTATTATTCTTTTCCTGATTCTTGAAAATAAAACACTCTTTTTGGCAATTTTTTAAAAAATATGTAAAATATGCATGTAAAAAACAGTTGATTTCAATGTTTTTTGAGACCTTGCTAAATCCAAAAGTACAAGGCACAAGGACTTGAGTTTTGGCACATTTGTTGTAGGTATAGAACTAAATAAATCCTGAAAGTTTGGAACATGATATAATTTCAATAAAATTTTAATGGATAATTAAGAATGGCTATAACTGGTGGAGTTTCAGATCAGAGCACTGAATTAAGTTGAATTTTCTCTATTTTGACTGAGTTTTTTTCAATTTTTTTTCCACCACAACCTTGGAAATGATGGGGGGAAGCTGTTTATGAAGAATGTTTTTGGAAAATTTATGATTTTTTTGACCCCGTTCCTTTAACCCCTCTCCTTTACTACCATCCTCTGAACCAATTTTGGATAATTTGGTTTTGCACTACATACTTAAAAACGATGGGAAAAGCATTTCCAGTTAAAAAAAAACCTTAAAATTTTGAAAATAGTTTCAGATGAAAAGGTATGTGTGATGTAACAGAGATTTAGCTGTTGTTTCTAGAACATCCCACCACCACCTGCTACCTTTCTCAGAATTGTATGTTGACTTAGATTAAAAAACAGACAGAATGTGAAGACTAATTCCTTGCTTTAATGTTAAAAACATCATTAGTAGGAAAGAGAGAGAGGGAGAAAGAGTGAGAGAGAGAGGGAGAAAGAGAGAGAGAGAGAGAGAAAGAGAGAGAGAGAGAAAGAGAGGAAAAATAAACAAGATGAATCAGCACTTGTGAAAATGTAAACACTACCACAAATTATCCAACTGTATTCAAATCAGAAAAAAAAAAATCATATTGGACTTTAATAGTCTACAAAATAATATTCATTACACAATATAATTTTTATTAACAAAATTTTACCAATATTTCTCAGAGAAAAAATTCACATGTACAAAAAACCTGCTTGGTAGAATTTGGACATCACTTACCAAATATTAACACAGTGAAAGGGAATAAACAACATTCTCAATGTGATGATTCCATGCTGGCTGTAAAAAACTTATGTTGCTCAATTTAGTGCATTTTTCCATATGTTTACTTACCAATTAATTCATCCATTTCTTGAAATTCTAGCTCAAAATCAATATTTGAAGCCTTGGAGTCATATTCTGTTTGACCTCTCTTCATGTGGGAATACGTCAGGTTGACAAATAGCATCAGTATGCTTTAATCCTATATGAGCAGCTATGGTAGTACAATCTTCATTATTGACTTTGCAATTTTTCACCATATCATGGCTAGATTTAGAAGTGACAATATTGGATTTGTGAGAAATTTTTCTTTCTTATGGTATAAAAATCATGAAGAAACTATATTCTTTTCTTAGTGAAAATTAATAATAAAATTTTCACTTCTTATATCTCATAATGATTATCTGACCTACCCTCATGATTTTTAAGTCAAAATGAGCAAATAAGTCTTTTTCATGACAAATTGAGTAATAGTGCTCCAGTGCATTAAACTAGAACAAGTGCTACCATTCAGCAGTCAATAAATAAATAAATAAAAAATGGGACAAGCTTTGTGAATGTGTAGAAACACTCGGGTGATTGAGGGACCCTGGCATGATATGTAAATGTCAAATTTTGATTTAAATTATATGAGAAGACATCTCACATCCAGAACTTTCAATTGATATCTAATTTTCCATGGAAAAATTTATCTTGACATGAAAATGATTGAGCAAAAAGTGTGGTCAAACTGATTGTCCCCTTTCTATGGAGCTGGGCTCTGAATTAAGCTCCTGTTTTTATAAGGTGACAATGAGTAAATTTGACAACATTCAAGAAAGCCATATCATGTCACAGCTTCATGCTGATTGGTCAATTTATAGATTAATCACATAAAACTGTGGTGGCTCACTTGTGATGCCTAACTGGGTATCTCGTAGTTAGGATTCAAATCCCCACTACAATACCTTTGATCATTAGTCTGCTCAGTCAGAGCTGGTTGTCCTGGGACTCAACAAGAACTTCTTTTCTGTTGTCATTTTTAGATAGAGACCATGTTTTTGAGAGAGAGTGAGTGTGTGTGTATGTGCATAAGTGTGAGAAAGACTAACAGTTGCCCATGCACACAAGTCTACCCTCTCCACACCACTTATATTACTTTGTTGTGAGCTAATATAGTATTGTACCAGTGTCATAGCAACCATTGTTGTCAGCAAACAAAGAGCTGGAACAGATACTGCAAGGTATTTCACCCAACCCTCTAATACTTCCACCAGTCTACTACTCTGGGTTGCTACTTGTTTTATTGATCCCTAAAGGATTAAAAGTAAAGGTGACTTTGGTGGGATTTGAACTTAGGATATAGAAAGTTAGAACAAATATCATGTAACATTTTGATGTTTAAAGAGTCTGCAGTCCACAATCTTAGAGCTAAGCAATAACACTCAACATAAAATGGGATTGTTTATTTTCATTCCAATGCAAAATGATTGAATAACTAAGTGGATTGCCAGGTCATTAATCTTGAGTTGTTGTTTAGCTTTGATTGAGCAGCTATATCATCAAAAACATTCTATGACTATGACATCTTTCCTTTTCAATCATAATATCCTATTATCTTATTATTCAATGCAATAAAGTTCTATTTTAGGAAAATTTGTCTGCTATTTATAGCAGATTAAGTAAGTATGGCTTGTGGATTATAAGTCTGAATCTTCTGCAGATGTCTTGTATTATTTGTTAGCAGGAAAACATCTCATGCATCACACCATCTTTCCATTTGGTGTAGGTTACTAGATTTGGAAATACTTTTTAAGGCTTCATCCTTCTCCTGAGAATGAAACCATTCTACTTCCTGAATAATGACTTCAGCTTCTTACGTTATTCATTCATAATGTATTTTATATAATTTCAGTCACCTGTCAATAAAAGACACTTTAGAGCAAACCAGCAAGCAGGCTTCTATGTGTTACTCAGTCTGCTGGATATTTCTTAAAGAATTAAATATTTTCTACAGCCAAATGCCCTTTCTGTTACCAACCCTCACCTGTCTCGAAGCATGGTAATATTTCCCCATGACCAGACATATTTTCATGTAATATTAGAAATAAAGGACATTGCTTGCATGATAGCAACTCTCATTTACAATTATCACATGATGTAAAGGTAAACGAGACAGTAACATACACTCTCTCTCGCTTTCTCTTACACACACACACACACACACACACACAAAACAGGCCTCTTTCAGTTTCCATCTACCAAATTCACTCACAAAGCTTTGATTGGTCCAGAGTTAGAGTAGAAATCACTTGCTCAAGGTGCCACATAGTGGGACTGAACCCAGAACCATGTGGTTGGGAGCAAACTTTACCGCACAGCTATGCTTATGCCTGCAGTATATATTTGATAATGAAGTTTCAGTTATATGAAAAACAACAGGGTAATCACAACTAGAACATTCTTGATCATAGGTCCTTAATCATAGTACTGAGCTGGGACCAAACAACATATTTACAAATTAGCTTTCAACTTAAAATTGAATTTACTTTGATTCGAAGTTAAATATTTTGTCATCTATTGAACTGTATTTGATATTGATCCAATTTAAATTATTGACTTCTAATTGAAGTATAATTGCAACAGTGGAACAGGTCTTTCTACAAAGGAAATAGTTGGATATTCAGCATAAGGTTTCTGAAATATTAGGAAAAATAGTTAACAGTAAGAGTTTGGAAATGCAGAAAATTAAATCCTTTATACTAGAAGTAAGTAAACCTTCACTTTAAGCTATAGCATGAGTCTGTTTATTTTTAGAAAGGTCTTATAGGCAGATTGTAAAGAGGTATAGCGCTATGGAATGGAATATAAAAAGAAGATTATAGTCTGATAGTGGGGATAGATAGGGTACATGGAAAGAAGAAAATTCTTCTGACAATTATAACATGTTGAAGTATGTTTGTGGTTATGAGTTTCAATGTAACATTATACCCAAGGCTAAATTAATTCTGCTACTTCTTTCAAATTGTCCAGTACTACAGCCATATGTTTTAAATTTAGACTGATTTTTACTTAAGCTAGTTATGTGCAAATATATTTTGACAATCAGGGCTACTAAAAAGTTCAATAATTTCTTATATTACTAAGTTCACAAATTTTAGCTAAAATGTTTGCAAATTCAGTCCAGCTTAGTGTAATTTTCTGTGAAAGTCTGTTTTATTTTTATTGATGAGGAACCATTCATATATCTATTCATTAAAATTCTTTGAAAACCATTCAGCATAAGTGCTACTATTATTCACATTTAAAATATCATTTCCATTTTTCAGTTGCTTCTTCAAATGGTTCTTTATCCTCAGTAAGCCAGATATCATGTCATCTACAATCAATGAACTTGGAGAAGTTTGCTTCTCTGACAAAAATTGAGTACAGGTGAAAATATATCAAAATATATCACCTGTGCCAAATTTTCATTGTTCCATCAGCAATCAAACGATGATCCCATCTTCTTCAGGACTAATTTATTCAATATTTTAACTATACTGGACTGTTGAGAGAATACAACACATCCAGAATATAACACTATACTCCATACTAACCACTGCGTGTTAGAATGCACAGTGTGGTTTTCAGTTAGAGGGAGAAGGTATGGTCTATGTGAAACCATAAATCCTTGAGTTTTACCTAATTTTATGGCTACTCACAACAAGAAAGAATGAATGAGACCTCGATATTATGTAAATAGAGGAATTTATCTGTAATATAATGTGACAATTATTCGGTTGCCATAATAAAACTCTGAGTTTTGGATGTTGAGGCGGGAATCTGCTCTGGTATCTCATCAGTTATTAAGACAAACAAAAATGGTATGAAAATGACTGTTAAACAAAGGGAAATTACTATGTAAATGACCGTTATTAAGACAAATAAAAGAGCTATTAGAATGACTGTTTAAATAACGGGGAAAAACCCGAAGGGGAGAAAGTAAAAGATGCTCAGAGAATTTGCATATGCATGCATGTACATACATACACATGTGCGCACGCACACCCATTAACATGTGCCTATATGTATATGCTCACTCACACTCACGTGAAACATATACATGCACACCCGCACACACGCCTATATGTGCACATATATATGCAACCAAAGGCAGTTACTGAGAGTGACCATCAGTGAGTGTGAACGTTATTATTGCACTTTCTTCATTTCATTCTTAAACATTGAACACTTCATTCATATATTTATATACATATATACTACATTTATATATTACCTTTAATAAATTAGCCTTCGTAAAGTTCATCTTTAAAATGCCACGATGTGTCAGAATACTTTCTCACCAACCTCAGAAAATCTCTTTCGCCAACCTCCAACAATCTCTCCCTCCTCCTGCTGACAGTTTTTTGTACCTTTTCGCGACGGAAAATACACCTTTTGTGGCAGTTATACCGAAATAGCTTTCTTATATCAGAGGAATAAGGCGTTTCAATAGAACATCTTTACCCCCAGGAATTACCGGGTACACCAGCTAGT
>NC_068986.1:59983700-59985163 GCF_001194135.2 Octopus bimaculoides | reverse complement strand
TATATATACATATGCACACACACACATATAGGGTGCAATTGTCGCTATTTTATATTTTTTATTTCATGCATGCGCATTGTTTGTTTTTGATTTTGTTGACCACACAGTATAGTAGGGTGAGTTGGACACCGTCTATGAGAAAAACAGCACCATGACACAATTCACTTGCCAGAAATTTGGAAATGACATGCTGTACTGTTTGGCATTTGTGCCACATCCTCCAATATGAATATTTCAGAGTATTTAGGTGTCAATCTAAGGACAGTGCAGAGGATTTGGAAAGAGTTGGATGACTCTAATGGTGATTATGAAGGTACAGAGGCTCAGAAAACTCACTCTGATCATTCTGATAGGAAAAGAACTCCCGAATTTATTGGTAAGATCCAGACCATGACTGATAACGATCCTTCCAAGTCAATCAGCTCCATTGCCAGTAACATGGGAATGTCTGAGTTTCTTATCAGGCAGGTGGTGCATGAAAGCATTCCGTATTCCTCATATAAGATGAAAAAGAGCCAATTTTTATCCCAAGCCATCAAGGACAAGAGGAAAGACCATGCTATGAAGCTTTTGAACTAACTCAAGCATCCCTTCCAACTGAACACGGTTTGGTTTTCCTCTGATGAGAAAAATTTCTGCCAGGATCAGATGGTAAACACACAGAACAACTGTTGGCTTGCCATGTCCCCAAAACATGTACCGAGAGTGATAAAAATCAAATATCCAGTCAACATCATGGTGTTTGGAGTGATCACTAGTAATGGCAATGTTATGCTTCCATTCATCTTCCCACACGACCTCAAACTCAACATGGAGACCTACATCAAATGCCTGGAGGCAGTAATGCTGCCCTGAGTCAAGAGGATGATCAAGTCGTCTGGAGGCTGTGGTTGAAGCCAATGGTGATTTTATTGAATAAATTTACTCTTTGGTATTTCAATACATTTTTATGTAATTTTGGTAAATATATCTGTTAAAATGAGATGTCAGTGTTATTTTCATTTTTGCATAATTTAGACGATAATTTATTCACCGCACCCTGTACATATATATATTATGCATGTGTATGAATATTTACATATAACACTGTATATGATATATATAAAATTGATATACTAGCTTTTATAAATGCTTATGACTGGAATAATTGTTAGATTTTAGTCTCAGATTTTCACTGATAGCTATGTTAGGAAATGGTGAAAGATCTATGTTTTGTTTCTATCCTTTAGGCACTGGAAAGTATGCTAACTATGGTAATGTAATAGCTTTAAAGTATTTCCCAAGTCAAATTCTTTGTTTCTCTGCAAATATTTGTTCTTTTTTCTTCTTTTTTATGGTTTTTCTTTCTTTTTTCTTTATATCTCATTAATTTGTTTGACATTCAGATCATGTAGTATGATTCTTTACACAGTGCTCAAAATATTTTTATTTTTTGTGTGTGTATATGCACGTGTACACACACA
>NC_068986.1:59981981-59982883 GCF_001194135.2 Octopus bimaculoides | reverse complement strand
CATGAGTCCCGGGCTCAGCTGGCTCCGCCTGACAGTACCCGCTATGGGCCCCTATCCAGGATTACGGAAAGGAGACAACCTTCAAAGAAATCCGGAGTGGAGCCTTGTATGTGGTTTAGTGTTTGACTTGACACTCTTCCAGCAGCTCCTGCAACCAAGCTGGTGCCAAACGTAATGCTCTGCACTCCTTTGGACTATATCAGCAAGGTCGAGAGAGGAATCCTGAAGATTGGGCTACCCAGGATTTTCTTACATCTAGCCCAAGCTTGTGCAAAACTGGAGAGGAAACTGGAGGGGACATGAAATGTAAAAACCAGACTGGATTAGTTTATGCACAACTCCATTGTCTCCTGAGACAAAAGGATGCCAACAACAATAATAATATTTCTTTTGCTTTAGACAGTTTTTTCTGATGCTTCCTGTATTAAGTATGTTAACACTAACTTAATGTTCAGTATATTGGCATCACTTTGGCAGTCTTGTATGTTCGTACTAACTTAATGTTCAGTATATTGGCATTACTTTGGCAGTCTTGTTATAGCATCAAATACAAACACACCTTGCAGTGTGTTTATATGAGAACACATATGTACTCTGAATTCAAATCCCATACAAATCAACTTTACCTATCAGTTCCAAGAAAGTTTCTAACCCTTACTAGGTCAATTTTTCTTCTCCCCTTCCCTCTCTTTCTTCTCCCCTCTTCCACAGTTATCTGTGTTCAGATCTGGAGCAAGATGGATTCTGCAAAGTGTAAAATGCTAAAGATACACAAATATGTCACAATGGCTCCTCAATGTCTTCTTCATGAATTGAAGAAGGAATGTTCTATCTATCTATCTGTCTGTCTGTGTATGTATGTATGTATGTATGTATGTGTGTGTGTGTATATATATATATAT
>NC_068986.1:59980259-59981759 GCF_001194135.2 Octopus bimaculoides | reverse complement strand
TATATATATGTTTAGTATAGCACTGAATTATTTCAGCTAAGTCACTGCTCTTCAGTATTAAAATATTCATTTTTAATACATAGAACAGAATTTCATGTCGTTACATTCTTCAGTCATGCCAATTAATGTCTCAGACATTTTAAGAGTATTTGTGTGTTTGTATGTATGTATGTGTTTACATGCAGGCATGTATGTGTGTGTGTGTGTGTGTGTGTGTTAGTATAAAGGTAAAAAATTGTTTAAAGGACCAGGCATTAATTTTAAAGAATAAATAAGCATTCATTGCTGTTTTCAAAAGTTCTTGTGCAATTAACTAAAGTTGTTTCAACTAGGAATTGGACTGATCCATTCCAATTTGCATTGTTATCTTGTTAAAAATTTTGGTCAACTGATTTTATTCATATTATCTTCTTTGCTTGTTATTTATAAGATTTAGAGAGAGTGTTTTTGTTTACAAATCACTTTGATAATCTCACTTGATTGAAGTTTTTCATTTCACTATATTATCAAATTTTTGAGACCCTATTGTATTTCTATTTAGTATATAGAATATTACCCTGAGGTATCATCCCTTAGCTGTATTGTAGAAACAAGAAGCAAGTTTACTTGTCATAATCAGAACATCACATTATAGTCTTGCATCTACGAGGAAGTACCCCAAAAAATCAGAAACATTCTTTGTGGGACAAGCCAATTATAGTTCAGGCTTCCATTGCTAGATGCCACTTGATGTGACCTTCAGGAATCAGTCTGCTGACCAGCATCATTGAGTGTAGTCATTCTGCCATGTGGTGCATCGATTTTTGTGATGGCTGAAACAAAGGAACAGCATGCTTCCATGGAATTCTGTTTTCTACTGGGGAAAATGGCAGCCAAAACAGTTGTCATGCTTCAAACAGCTTACAAGGGCACTGCCATGAGTAGAACACAAGTTTATGAGTGGTTTGCATGCTTCAGGAATGGTCACTTGTTGCTTGAGGACCAATTTTGTTTGGAGTGACTGTTGACCTCCGAAACAAATGAAAACGTCATGAAAATTCATAAACTGATCTCTTGAAGGACCGTCGCCAAACAATTTGACGAACTTGTTGATATGACTGGTGTGTCCTGGAGCTGCTGCCAGTGAATTTTGAATGAGGAATTGCGAATGAAATGAGTTGCAGCAAAATGTGTGTCTCTCTTGTTCACGGAAGATCAAAAGCAGTCACAAGTGAATGCATATTGTGAACTGAAAGGACAGCTGGAAGTTGATATTTTACCAATCTGAGAAATCAATACAATATAACTGAACAAATCTTAAACTGGTAAATAAAATTCTGACTGTTCAATTTTAGTTCTTACACTTTATTTTCCTTTTTCATCAATGTTCACTGCCTGCACACATCTTTGCCTCTATACATTCAGTGAAGCTTTACCTAGTGTCTAACAGTTATGACTGCCATTTCCAGCAAAATTGGTACCTTGTTGTGCCACTATTTCCTATTTATATATTAATATATA
>NC_068986.1:59978528-59980205 GCF_001194135.2 Octopus bimaculoides | reverse complement strand
ATATATATATATATATATATATATATATATATATATACGTGTGTGTGTGTGTGTGTGTGCACACATACATGCACAGACACAAGCATATATATGTATGGAATGCTCTCTCTCACACACACACACATGTATAGGGCTTGCTTACATACACATAAGCCATAGATTATTAATCTAATGTCTTGGTATGATCCAGATCTATTGTTTCATGTAATAATTAAGATGATCTGAGCAACCATGATCAAAGGTATTCTAGTTAAACAACAACCTTAATATAAACTCACACTCATCAACACTGACCATTGTTGCTATAGTAATTAGATTTTATTAAAAGTTGTATAAAAACACCGAGTACTTGAAAAGTCCTAAAAGAGGGAAATGTGTGTAGTAATTATAAACGAAAATTATAGTTCACATTTCATAAAGTGGAAAGTAATATTCATTTGTCAACTATTATTAGCTTAACAACATAACCTTGTTGTAAGGTTAAAAACAGAAATATTGAATTTATCTCATAAAGATTACTTGAATAATATTTCAGCTTAGACCAAGTGAAAAAAAAAAAAAAGCATTTTATCCATAGATCTCTTCTGCAAGACCTTTTTTTTCCAAACGCTTCTCATTCTTTATTAATTTTTTATAGAAATTGTTCATTCATTCTTATTTCTTTACTGCCCACAAGGGGCTAAACATAGAGGGGACAAACAAGGGATTAAGTCGACTACATTGACCCCAGTACTTAATTTATCGACCCCGAAAGGATGAAAAGCAAAGTCGACCTCGGCGGAATTTGAACTCAGAACATAGCAGCAGATGAAATACCGCAAAGCATTTCACCCGGCATGCTCACGTTTCTGCCAGCTCGCCGTCTTTGTTCATTCATTTTTCCACTTAGTTCTATGCAGGTCATGTTAAAAAAATTTTTATGGGTACCATTTATTTTCTCCAATATAGATGCAGTTTTAAGGAATAGCTTTAAGCGATTGTGGAGTCTGTGATCTTTTACAGTAACAAAAGATAAACTAGAGAGAGGATGTATGTGTGTGTAATTAATGTACTCTGATGATTATCTGTCTGCAATGCTTCATTGATTCAAAGATTTATTGGTCAGACAGCTGGCATTCTTAAATAGTGTATAGGAGTAGTTCCCAAACTTTTTCAGACTGCCGCCCCCTTGGCACCCAGGTCACGTTCCTAGCACCCCACATTACACACTACTGCAAATTCAAAGCAACTGTATTTCACAGATGAAGCTTAACCTAATTAACCCATTATTTTGATTTTACAATATGAAAGAGTAAATTTACATCTCACCTATCATCATCATTATCATCATCATCATCATCGTTTAACGTCCGCTTTCCATGCTAGCATGGGTTGGACGATTTGACTGAGGACTGGTGAAACCGGATGGCAACACCAGGCTCCAATCTAATTTGGCAGAGTTTCTACAGCTGGATGCCCTTCCTAACGCCAACCACTCAGAGAGTGTAGTGGGTGCTTTTACGTGTCACCCGCACGAAAACGGCCACGCTCGAAATGGTGTCTTTTATGTGCCACCCGTACAAGAGCCAGTCCAGGGGCACTGGCAACGATCTCGCTTGAAAACCCTACAAAGTCCAGTCAGGCGGTACTGGCAACGGTCACGCTCAAGATGGTACATCTTATGTGCCACCCGCACAA
>NC_068986.1:59974247-59976318 GCF_001194135.2 Octopus bimaculoides | reverse complement strand
CTCTGTCACATACTCTAACTACCTCGATTACTTTATCAACCCATTTCTCTGCTAGAAGTATTCCTACGCCCCCGACCCCGTCAGTGTTTCCTGCCCAGAAAATCTTGTACCTGTGTTCTTTGTCTGTGAGGAACCTCACAGAACCTCCTCTCCATCTTACTTCTTGGATGCAGCACAGATCTATGCGTCGCCATTCAAGCATCTCAACAATCTCACCAGACCTACCTTTCAGCGTGCCGACATTGAGAGTACCAATCCTGACAGTGTGGGAGGAGTGGGTGTCAGAGGAGTGGGCCCGTGTGACCCTGGGATGGGGGTAAGCAGTGTCGTGAACCTGATGTCTTATGTGATAGATGTTCAGAGATATCAGCTTCTTGACATTCAGCTGAAAGGTACTAAGAAGTAGGCTATTCAATAGTTTTCAGTCTGTTTCTTTGCATAGAAGGAATCTGGGCAGCTACACTGAAGCCCTGTTCTACAAAACATAATGTTGGAAAAGCAATAAAGTACATCTTGACTCTGTTCCAAAGTGCAGGGTAGCAGTTAGAAATATCCTTTTGCTATCAAAAATCCTGGCATGATATATTGAACTTAGGCTTCACCTCAATGTCATTTAAAAGTGAAACTAGGTCTTCCACTATTTTTGTTTCCTCATTACTGATATCTAGGAATCACTGAGACTGGTATTTTAATCAAAAATAGATATCCTGAAATCTGTCAGATATGGCTCTGTGCAGCTTACCTAGGTGTGAACCATGTATTTGAATGTCATCTTCTTGTATGTGCTTTTTCTTTTCCAATTCAGCAAGGTTCAGAAACTGGAAGAACTAATGTTACATTTGAATAGTTGTAACCTGGAGAGGACTGATTTTACTTTGATAAGGTTTGACATCATTTCCTTGCAGTTGCAAATTTATTTCATTGAACTTTGTGAATATATCAACCATATAAGCAATGTCATGCTTTTGTTTCTTGGTTCATCACAAAGTACAGAATAAGAGTCTTGCAAGAATTCAACAACTGTTTTAAAAAAAGAATAGAAACTTTCAGGCTGTTTCCCTTCGACAGCCTTTGAACTGTGTGCAACAACAAACATTCAAAATCTTTATCATTCTCAGTACAGAATTGTTGAAACAGTGGGGGATTGAGATCATGTGCCTTGATTTTATTTATTATTGTGATAACAGTGATCAATGATTTTTTGCAAATAACCTAAGAGATACCATTAAAAAAATCGCTGTAAACACACTAAGTATAACCTTTTGCATTAACTGATGAAGCAACAATAACAACCTACCATTGAAGGTGTCACATCAATTGCTTGAACACGAAATACTGACTTCTCTTTTGTATCTATTTCTAGTTGCCTTACAAATAATAGCTCTTGAACGAAATGTTAATCTTTGACAATGTAAACATAAGCAAGAAGTGTACATTTATTGCTTGACAAAGGGGACAAATCTAAATTCAAGCTAAGTTTGGTTGTTCTAATTATGTTGCACTATATATCTTCAGTGTTATAGTATTCCACATTTTGAAACACTTGCGATACGAATTTTTAGAGAAAAAATTTCATATGTCCACTTTTTAATTTTAATTTTCACAATTAAAATCCAGATAAAACAACAAAAAAAAAAGAAAAGAAAAGAAAAAACAGAAACACCAATTTCGATTTATGTATGATAGCTTTTCCAAACTTTTTCTGTAAAATTAGTGATGTAATCCTTTTCTTTGTCACTAATTTCAAATGCAAGCCCAGCCTCTTCTATGGCCTTCCTAAAATCCATAAGAACAAATCCATCATCGAAGCTTGCAAACTCTCCTCTGACATCTACATCAACATCAAGGCACCGGAAGATTTAAAACTAAGACCCATTATAGCAGGCACCTCCTGCGAAACACACCGCTTAAGCAATTTCCTGGACATTCTTTTGAAACCTTTCCTAAGTCACATCAAAAGTTTCATTAGAGATGATCTTGACATGCTCAATCACCTCCCGAAAACAACAAACGAGGAGTCACTCTTGGTTTCTTTTGACGTGATCAACCTTTATACAAATATCCCTCATGA